>NW_012136636.1:6410979-6541144 GCF_000956105.1 Propithecus coquereli | reverse complement strand
GTTTACCATATTGCTTATCTTATGAAATTTTCTACTGTATTCATTTTACTGTCATATCATATTTCAAAGTAGCTAAACTTCAATTTATTTTATTGTTCACATATTGATGAACATCTCTTTATTTCTAATTATTTACTATTATTAAAAATGATACACTAAATGGCATTATATATACATTACCTTGGATTGTGTGAGGTCACTCGTAGGTAAATCCTTACAGTGTCAGAGTGTGTATGCTTTTATAATTTTGAGAGATGTTGTCTTTTAGGCTTGTCTTCACTCACACAGCCACCTGCAATGTGTGAGTGTAGTTGTTTCTCTCAGCACAGTGTGACATCAAAGTTGTTAGTCTTTGTTAATCTCATAGGTTCAAAAACTATGGTTTTGCAATGTAATATTAATCTACATATTTCTTTTCGTTTATGGAGTTGAGTGTATTTTCATAGATTTAAGAGCAATCATTCTTTTCTGCAAACTCTCTGTCCGCATCTGTTTTCTATTTCCTTATTGTGTTCCTGATTTTTCTCCTCATTGATTTCAGGGAGCTTTTTATATATTAATATGTATGAAATTAGTCCTTTGTGATACAAATAGTAAATATTTATTTCCAAAGCGTCATTGGTCTTTAAATTGCTCGTGCTGCTTTGTGGAATGACTATATATATCTTTTCCATACAAACGTTAAAGAATTTTAGTTAGTTCAATTAATCAATCGTTTCTTTGATGGTTGAGTAATAATTAGATAGACTTTCCCACTCAAAGTTTATAGAAAAAAATTCTTCCATTGTCTTATTCTAGAGATCTTATGGGTTTTATTTTACTTTTAATCTTTCATTAATTCAGAATTTACTTGGTTTATAGGGTTAGGTTAGAATTCAACTATTCTATCCCAGGTGGTCATACCATTTTTCAAAAATTAATCTTTTCTTCATTGATATCAAATACCACCTATATTCTAAGCCAAATGTCCACCTAGAATTTGTTTTGTTTCTGGACTTTTCATTCTCTTCCACTGATCTTTCCGGCCCTCTGCTCTGCCCTTGGTCTAATTCCTGTAGTGTCAGAGTATGTTTTATTACCTAGTAGAGCTAGACCTGGCCACTATTCCTATTTCTCAGAGTTTTCCTGGCTATTGGTGTTTATTATTATTCAATACAGAATTTAGGATTATACAGTCTATTTCAAATATTGATATTTGGTAGTATATTGCTATTATGTTAAAAGTTTTAATTAACTTAGGAAGAAGTAGCACTTTTCTGATGTTGAGTCTTCTACAAAGTAAATCTTTGCATTTGTTTACAATTTTCTTTGTGTCATTCAGACCTGCTTTAAAATTTTCCTGACACAGATCTTTCACGTGCTTAGGCATCATCATCTCTTTTTTGTTTCTCTTTTAAATGGCATCTTTTCTTCTATTAGAACCCATGGCATTTCTTAATATGTGGTCCACACAATTACTTATTTTGGCAGCTATAAATATAGCATTGGGTTGTTTGAGATTCAATAAAATTGAATTGAGTTTTTTTCTTTCTTTGAAATTGAACTTTTGTTAATCCAACCTTTCCCTAGATCTTTCTCTTTTGCAATGGCTTTCTTGAACTTAATGCATGATTTTTATATTTATCTTGTACAGATTTTACCTTATATTTCATCAACAATGTTATCCTTTCTGAATTATTGACTCAAAATATCGGCTTCTTCTTCCAGAATTTTGTCATCTAAAATTTTTATTAGCCACAAATGTCTACCTCCAAGACAGTAAATAAATGTAAAAATCCCTGTTGACCAGGACAGTTCTCATGATAGAGTCTTATGTCAAGCCACTAGACATCTCTCTCCAGGGCCCCGTCTTTCATCTATGTATCTATCATCTATCTATCTATCTGTCTGTCTATCTATCCATCTGTCTATTATGGTCTAAGTATTGGTGTCTCCCTAAAATTCTTATGCTGGAGTCTAATCCTCACTGTGATAGTATTGAGAGATGGACTCTTTAGGAGGCAGTTAGGTTATAAAGGTGAAGGCCTCATGAATGGTGTTAGTTATAACTAATAATATAAGCTAATGGGGTTAGCTTATAAAGGAGGCCTGAGGGAGCTTGTTTGCTCCTTCTGCCATGTGAGATGCAGCAAGAAGGCGCCATCCATGAAACAGAGCCAGCCCTCACCAGACACCAAATCTGCTGGTGCCTTGGTCTTGATTTTTAAGAATTCAAAAGCCACAATCCTAGTATTTCAGCTACAAATGACAAATAACTTTGGACTAAAGAATTCAGCCTCTTATAATGTCTACCTGTATCTGAAATTATTCTTGCAATAGACTTCGTACTTAAGACTGAGCATCCATGTGGTACCAGATTGAAACCTCCCTCCACACCTTCCAAGGAGGCCCATACCTAGTTTCCTAATTTGTACTCCACTTTGCTGAAAGAACCAGAAGAGAGCTGTAATGCAAAAATACTTGAATAGTAAGTTGACGTATGCCTACTCATTTCAGTATTTTGTGCTTGGTAACTTGCTTCAGAGCAGGCAGATTCTGGCTTGGGCAATGCTGTTATTGTCCTCTGTGCTTGATCCACCCAGAACATTGTGTCTGTTAGATACTGATGCCAGCTCCTGGAAAAATGAAACCAGAGCTATTGTTATAATAGCTGTCCTAAGCCCAGGATGGCCAAGGCCTGGCTCACATTCCCTCCTGCCTTCACCAGCACAGCCTTCCCCACAGGCCTCTCAGGAGGGCCTCTCCCACTTCCAACACCTGTCCTAGGACTGTGCATAGCACGAATGTTCAGCTCTTTGCATTATAAGGTACAGACCTGCCTTCTTCCCTTTGTGAAAACTAGAACAACATTTATTCACATTCAGTATTCTGGCTATCGCTTCTGTCCTTTGAGACACGTCAAAGGATGTCTTCGGGTTTCTGTGAGCACAGTTTGCTCTCAAGCGCCGCGAGTTCTGCTGACGACCACTGTGCTCCTTGAGGCAGCAGAGGCCTTCTGGAGTCCACTTCCAGGACTTGGACTTTCCTTTTGGCCTTTCTATCCCTCCACTCTGACCAACATTCTTCTCAACAGAGGACATAGAAGGAAATGGGGGCTTTTGCTTCCTCTGTCATCTGTTGAGTACTGTCACCTGGAAATGCACCCGCCCCTCCCCAGTTCCTCATACTGCTAAAAGCATACGTCGGAGATCTGTGTGTGTGGAATTAGCTTTCCTGAGGCTCTCTGTGAGGGTCCACACCTGTGTCTTACAGTGTCCGGGTTATTTGCTCCTCATCCTCAGTCTACCTGTTGGAAAGCCCCTTTTACAACTTGCTTGAAATGTATTTTCAACAAAACTTTGAAGTTCCTGGCTTTAGGCCATTCATTTTTTTAAAAAGTGACCATCATATAATCTATTCCTCGTCATCAAACTAGTTTGCCAAATCAGCCTTATTTTTTGCAAAAAAAAAAAAAAAATTGACATCATTTCATTGACATTATTTCAAGTACATGTGTTTAACATGCAAATCTATAATGGAGCCCTCAATTTTGAATTCTAATTCTAAGAAAAACAACGGACAAATAGAAAGACAGACAGGCCATCAGAAGCCAGAAGACAGTGGCTTGACACTTGAATAGAATAAAACCTCTATCCTTGTAATTCCACTTACAAGATGCCCTGGTCTGAATGTTTATGTCCTCCCAAAAGTCGTATGTTGAAGCACGAACACCCAGGTGACGGTATGAGGAAGTGGGGCCCTTTGGGATGTGACTAGGTCTTGAGGGTGGAGCCCTCGTAGGCGAGGTTAGTGTCCTTATTAGTGTCTTTATAGACGAGGCCCTACAGGGGTTGCTCTCTCCTGCCACCCAGTAAGGATGCAGCAGATGGTGCCGTCTATGAACCAGGAAGCAGCTTCTCACCAGACACCGAATCTTCCAGCACCTTTATTGTGGACTTCTCGGCCTCAGAACTATGAAAAGTACATTTCTGTTGTTTATAAGCTGCCCTGTCTGAGGTATTTTGTTATAGCAGCCTGCGTGACGCAGACATAAGAGCTCTTGCGTCTCTTCCCAGGTACTCTGTTTCAGGAGGATGTCTTTCTCAGACTGTTCCTTGCTCCAGGGCTCTGGAGGTTTGTAAACCTCTTGAAAATCCATGGCAATATTTGGAATGGTTGAGAGGTATGTCTTTCCGTCACAGAGTTTAAAAATGCTGATTATTGCCGACAAGTGAGCAGATGTTTCTTTGGCAGATGAGATTTTGGAAAGAGTACATCTGGAAGTTGAGGACCTGAGAATTTAGTCCCTAAGGCTGTCCATACCAACTACCATGTCCTTGGGAAATCTCCATGGACCCAAGGGATGGCTGAGTTGGGGGCTGGGAGGGTACTAGGCCCCTCCCTTCTGTACACCCCTCCAATCTCTTCCAGTGGTTCTTTGAGAGATCCTTTCAGAAATTTCTGAACTTCACTTGGAGGAGGAGGAGGGGAAATGCCACAGCATTCACTAGGTTTTGTCCTCACCCTGCCTTGTCACTCTTTCTTGCACTCCTGCATCTCTGCTGTTCTTGGGCTCCCCTTTCTCTTGTCTTCCCGCGTGGGGAGGAGTTGCTGGTGTGGTGGACGGGAACACCTGAGCTGGCAGATCCCACCTTTTCATAAACCCTAAAGGGAGCCTCTCACACAGTTGTGTGCCTTTTAAGTGTTAGTGTTCTTAACCCCTTTTCTTCAAAATGGGTTCCTACTTACCAATTCTAGAAAGAGGAAAGTGGCCAGTCTGTACATTTCTGTTGCTTCCACAGTGTTCTTTAGATAAAGTGCCACACAAGAGGCATCACCTTGGTTTTAGAACCAGGGATGTTGTGTTTCTATTAAGAAATTATCATTACTATTTTTAATCCTATGGACACTGTACTCCCATCAGCTTTCTTTCATTGCATTGCCTGATAGGGAACGCAGAGCCGACAGGTGGGTCTGTAGCAAAAGCACAGGTCTTCACCTCGGACTTGACCTAGCGGGCTCACGTCCAGGTTCAGTGCACTTTCCATCCTTCATAATTGCCTCCACGTCATTTTCTTTACTGATGTATTTGAAATTATATATTATTTTGTGCTGTATGCAGTTATATAGCAGCCTTAATTTTTTAACAAAAAAGGAGGGATATTATCAACTTTTAGGTCTCCAAATTCCCTTGATTTTCTTCTCTCCTGAAATAAACTCTGAGAAGCATAATTGCCAGATAATTACCATCAGTTTTGAATTTTTTTGTAAGAGGAACTGATGCTGAAGAGTTAACTATTTTTTAACTTCTCATGATACTTGGATCTTTAAACTTTTCTGTCTGTGTTGGTTGTCTGCCACTGTGTGACACATTGCTGCAAGCTTGGTAGCCTAAACTCACATACATTTATTATCTCGCACTTTCTACAGGTCGAGCATCAGGCCACAGCTCAGCATCTAACAAGCCTCACTCCCAGTGTCCGCCAGGGCTATGGTCTCATCTGAGGCTCTGGGTCTCTTCCAGGCTTGCTGGTTGTTGGCAGAATTCAGTTCCTTGTAGCTTGTGGACCCCACTAGTAGAGGTCACCCACAGTGTCTTGCCACATGGGCCTCTTATGACATGGTCATTGGCTGCAGCAGCCAGTAAGGAGAATCCCTCATCCTGGTCTGCTGGTGAGGTGCAGGCTGACAGAACATGGCTCAGTCACGGCTGTGGCATCTCCTACCTTTGCCACACTCCATCAGGCACTGCCACACTCAGAGAGGGGACGGCACGGGGGAGAGCCCCAGAAGGTGGCATGATGGGCATCCCCTTAGCATCTGTGTGTCTACAACATGAACTTTCACCTGTAGATTTGACCATACGGGAACTAATAATGCAAAAATATTTATACAATTAAAGTCTTTTAATTGCAGTTTGATATTGATGGTATAGTTATTTAAATCTTAAGCATAGTTGTGTCAACTTTGTCTCACTTGAATTACAAGCTTACGGTGAATAGGAAATAGCTCTACTTGAGCTCATTTTCACACAACTGTGACACAGCACATGTGGATGATTAATCATAAAAACATTGATGAGGAACCATTGCTTTGGAGAGATGTTCAGAAAGTTTCAAGGACAGAGGGTTAAATTTCACCATCACTGAAACTTCTCCATTCAAAAAACGTGCTATTTTAGAATTAAATCTTATGGTTGAAAGAGGAAAATGAGATTTGCATTTTGGATGGGACTGTGGAAAAAGAAGGAGAAGGAGGACTAGGAGGAGGAAGAGGAAGAGGAGGAGAAAGAGGAGGAGGAGGAACGGAAGGATGCAGAGAAGGAGGCGGGTTGAGATGAAGGGTTTGGCGTGGCCATGGAGGGCGTGAGATACCTGCAGGCAGCTCTGTCTACATGTGAGCCATCAGTTGAACAGACAAGGCTACAAATCTTGGAAGAGTTTAAACTAGAAATAGAAATGTGAGTGTCATCTACATATAAATGACAATAAACTCCGTGAAGCATACACAATTGCCTATGAGATGCACAACCAGTGTGAAAACAGTCTGCTGTGGTACGATCGCAGGGAACACCAAGGACGGGTGGATCACAGACAGGGATCCTGAGAGGGTGGAAAGGAGGCAAAGGCAGGGACCAGCACCGAGGAATGGCAAGGACACCGGTTTTCAAGCAGAAGGGAAAGTGCCAGCACCCAGTGCTGCAGGAGGCAGATGTGACCAGGCAGATAAGAGCTGGAAACCACCCTTGGATTTGGGAATGATGAGTTCATTGTTAACGTTTGTGACAGGAGTTCCGGCGAGGGAGTGGGTGTGCTCCAGACACCAGGGTCTGGAGAGGGAACGGGAATGGGCGTGGGAACACAGCGTCGATTGGTTTTAGTCCCCTTGGCCGTCGAGAGAAGGAAAGAGTCAGCAATAGCTATGGAGCAGACATGAAGTCAATGGGGTCTTTGTTTCATTTTATTTTGTGTTTTAGGAGGAGAGCCAGTTCACAAATTGGAAGGAAAAGTGAGGGGAAAAAAGAGGAAATTAATGCTAGAGGAGAGATACGAGGTAACGGATGAACCATTGGCTATCAGGACACAGGAAGCCGAAAGGGTTGTTGTTGAACAAGAGAAGGTCCCGCTTTCTGCACCTGAAAGGAGGGAGGAGGGGACAGTGCACTCTGCAAGTGGCGGGTGGGAAGTGGTAATAGCTGACACAGATTCCCCAATTCCTCGCAATCTAGAAGAGGAATAAAGGAGCGGCCAGAGGACAGTGGGGAGCTCGCCATATGAGTGAAAGCTTTCAGCAATCACTTGGGGTAAGCAGGGAAGTGGCTGGCACGAGCAAAGGGACTGTGGCAGAGGGCTCAGGGCCAAGCTGGAGGTGGAGACCAGCAATAGCCCATGACTCCAGCCACCTGTTCTCTGAGTCTTCCCCAGGAGGCTTGAGCACGCAAGTCAGGGGAGGCAGATCTTTGCATCCACCCCGAGTGAGGATTTCGCTGGCATGGGAGTCAGAGGGAAGGGGCGGCGGGGAGGGGGCCCAGAGGGTGCTGAGGAAGAGAAGAAAGCTGAGAGGTCGGGTGGGAAGTCAGTGGGTACATGCAGTACGAGTGGGGGCTTGACCTTGGGGGTCCTGCGATTAAATATTTCAGGGTGACAGCAGGCCACGTTGCACAGTATGAAATCATGATTTGTAAATTAGTTAATTCAGTAGTCCTTGTTGACTACCAAACTAGCAAATGCAGGATTTGATTTAATAAAGCAAATTTGGATACATAATCACCCAGACTGGAAGGCAGAAGTTACCTGGTTAAAAGGAGAGTTGATCCTTGATTTTGTTGCATGAATTCCAAGTGTTTGGTGGTAAATCTCAATTTGATTAAAGGTTTATTTTTTCATGAAGCTGAGAGAATAATGTATAGAAAGAGGGTCAAATTTCAGAAACGCGACAGTATGCTTCACATTACAAACGCACATGTATTTCTGTTCATCATTACAGAAGTATTTCAGTGTTTGCCAAATTCACTACATGCCTCTCTATTTAAAAGGCCAGAGAAAGGTGGTTTTAATAAAGTTTTCTAATGTAATAGAACAAGCAGTAATAACATCCTGTTTGAAATCTCTGGGGAAAAAAAAGTTTCTTTTTGAAATCTTTTTTCAAGAATTGTTTTCAACTAACTGGAAAAGAAAAGATCAGTGTCAGGGCACTAAAATGGACACTCTGTAGTATTTTGTAGTGATCCCTTTCATGTGGTTGGTTGACGGTATTATTAGGGGCCCAGAATTACCCTATAATCACATGAAATATCCAGAAAGCTGAAAGCAAAGAGAAGTCTTTGAATGTGGTCACAAAGAGAAGTAAGTTTCCCATTTCTTTCGTCATTGGAAGTAGCTATCGTGCACATATGAAATCTGTATGTGCATGTCTGTTGTTGGGGAAACAGTGTCAGTGCCGGAAGAAGGTAGATGGCTCATTCTCGCACGAGGACAAGTAATCCTTTAAGTGAAAGCAGTTACGTAGCAGCAAAGAAATTCAATGACGATCTCTTTGCTCTCACAAATGCAACCCTAGCAAGCTGTCAGCGATGACTTCAGAAACACACCATAATGCTCCGGCCCGACTCGGCGGTGTGTCACCGGAGGAATTCATCTGCACCTGTATGTTGAAACTAGTCGAGGGAGTTAAAGCAGCCGAGTTTTATTTTTTATTTGCTTTATGAATTCTGCTGGTTTTCATTTGCACTGGGCTGGATGTACTGTAACAGGACCTGCTTCCTAGACCTACTTTCCAAGGAAAACGCTGTGTTTCAGTCAACTGGTTGTTCCTAGAAAGGAATCAGGGTTCCAACAGCGCTCCTTGGTGTCAGGCGTATGCCCTGGATGAAGTACAGCCGCGGGGCTGTGTGTGAGAGCTGCGGGAGAGGCCCAGGAGGGGAAGAACCCCCTGTCCGTAACTGAGTCCCCAGACAGCAGCGCTTCCTTCACAGGCAGAGGCCGCAACCCCAGATGGTGATCGAGCACTGGTTTAGTAGCTATGGGACTGTGACAAAGTGGGGCAGGCCCCAGGGGCACATGTCCGTGCGAGCCCCACCTTCCAGACCAGGATCAGCACTGCCACTGCCTTGCCACGGCCTCCTTCGAGGGCCGCGCGGGACTCACATGCTCTGCCTGTTTCCTCTTCTTCCACAAAAGCTTCCCTATCCCCCAACGTGGTCACGGGGTAGTAAAAATATCCGCTGCTTATTGAGCATGTGCTTGCTTCTTGAATAATGATTCTAAGTAATTCCTATTATTCCCATTTTAGAGATGAGATAAGCGAGGCTTAGATAGGTGGCCCCTTGCCCAGATTGCACAGCTGGGACCCACACCGTCCAGGTCTGCCCAGATCCAAAACCTATGTGTTATTGAGATGCTTAATTTTACATGTCAAGTTGGCTAAGCTAGGGTGCCCAGCTGGATTTGTTAAACACTGGCCTAGATGTTGCTGTAAGGACATTTCACAGATGTGGCTAAGGCCTGCAATCAACAGACTTTGAGGAGAGCAGGTGACACTCCACAGTGTTGTTGAGCCGCACCCAGTCCATTGAAGGCCTTAGCAGCAAATATTGAGGTTTCCTGAGAAAGAAGGAATTCTGTTTTAGGACTGAGACATAGAAATCCT
Source organism: Propithecus coquereli (assembly GCF_000956105.1). Lineage (NCBI taxonomy): Eukaryota > Metazoa > Chordata > Mammalia > Primates > Indriidae > Propithecus > Propithecus coquereli. The sequence continues at coordinate 6,531,517 of NW_012136636.1, read as the reverse complement.
GCCTAAGCTTCCAGGCTGCCAACCTGTGGGAATTGAAACTTATACCGCAACATCAACTCTCCTGTCTGTGGGTCTGGCTTGTCAGCTCTCACAATTGCATAAGCCAACTTCCTAACCGTCCCCCGCCCCCCGGTCTCTGTCTCTCTCTCTCTCTGTCTCTGTCTGGCTCCTGTTGGTTCTTTTTCTCTGGAGAACCCTGACTAACACAGACGTCTATCTTGCTATATTTCTCTCATGTAGCACACCCAGGCTGCCGACACTGGGACTAGAACATGGGAAACTATCAGAGTGTGGACCACGTAGAACATTGAACAAGCAAACTGTGGGTTTCATGCCAGCACCGTATCTTGTTAATGCTGTTAACTGAGTAAGAGATCAACAATAGCTCTAGGCCTGGACGCCAGTGTGTCCCTCCAAAGCAGGGCCTTATCCTTAGCTCTCTCCAGGCCCCACGGCTATTGTCCAGCCTGATTAATTCAGAGCTGTGTTAAGCTGGGCCTGGGTTCCGTTTCCAGGCTTGGATCCCTGCAAGATGGGACCTTCTTCCAGGTGATGCCTTGGTTCTCAGCCACTGTATTGGTTTCCAGAGAAACAGGAACAATAGGAGATTATAGGTACTGATACAGATACGCAGATACTGCATGTGTATATAGATATATAGACAGATATAGATATGTAGATGTGTAGGTAGATAGATATAGACCTATAGACAGGTAGGTATATAGATGGATTGAGATAGGGATTTATTTTAAGGGTTGACTCATCTGATTATGGGGGCTGGCATGTTCAAAATCCTTAGGGCAGGTAGCAGGCAGGAGTTGATGCTGCAGTCTTAAGGCAGAGGTCCTTTTTCTCTGAGAAACCTCACTTTTTGCTCTTAAGTCCTTGGAGGAGACCACACACTATGCTTTACTTACAGTCAGATGACAGTAGATGCCGCCACATATATGGAATACCTCCACAGTGACACCTGGATTAGTTTAGATTAAGTAGCTGGGTACTAGAACCTGGCCATGGTGACACACAAGACCACGCGTCACAGCTATGGACTTTAGGAGAACACAGCTGTGTGTACAGCCCGAATCCCCAGCCCACCTTGCACTCCGGAGGCTCTGTTCTGGGGAAGTTGTTGATTCTGGCCCTTGTCTGCAGGCACTTAGGTCTTACTAGAGTTGTCTGAATTCAGCTGTCTCTCGGGTGACCTTATAATTTACTGCCCACACTGAAACACTGTCGAGACTCAGGGCCTCCCTTGAGAATTGCCCCAGGCTAGATTTAGGACGCAGGTTGCGCCATTCACCGCCTCTTTTGCACGGCCTAAGCATGGCCTCTCATCTCCTCTTCCTGAGTTTACTGTCAAGGCTCCCCCTCACGAAGTCTTGCAAAGAAGAAAGCAGACATTTACCTTGCATCACTGAGTATATTGCACAATGACACTCACACACTCTCTGCAATAAACTCTGATATTTTCTGGTATATTCTACTTCTTTTTTAAAAAAAAAAAAAGTTTTTATGGCCACTAAGTTATCTTGACGCAATGTTGAATTACAAACTGGTTTGAGGAATACTGCTCTAGTTCACAGTTCAATCCACCTGGCCGCCCCACTGGTCCCAATCCCTTTCACTCTGGAGGGTCTCCCTTTTTCTTCCTTGTCCTTTCTTCCTCTGGATGAACAGAGAAACCCACCCCCATTGTCACATTCCCTATCTCCCACCTGGGGTTAGACTGCTTTGCCAGGCTGTGGTCTCTCCCACAGTGGTACCTACCCGCGTCTCCCAAATCCACGCTCTTTGTTTCTTTTAATAAAAAAGATTTCAGAAGTAACATGATAATTGTAAAAAATTTGGAAAGGGCATATATGGCCCCGATTCTCCACCCTTATCCACAGTCCATGCCATTGCAGTTGGGAATGGGCTTCTGCGAGGGGCATGCCTTCCCCACCCCAACACCGGGTTTACCCCTGTGACTTGTTCTGGCCAGTGGCATGTTAGAAGATATAACACAAGCACAGGCTTGAAGGGGACTTCTGCCAGGTACTTGCCATCTTGCATCTCTGCCAACCCATGAGAAGGTGCCCAGGCCAGGTGACAACCCCGGGGGGGAGGAGGCGAGTGAGAAGGGCAGAGCCCTGCCCCAGGTCGCTGTAGAACACGGGGTCAGCTCCAGCCAGCCAGGGCCTCACATGCGGGTGAGCCCTGCTGATACCAGAGGAATTGTCTCTCCTGAATATCCCACTCACAGACCACGGATGGAATAAATGCTTACGCTTTTAAGCCAGTGAGGTTTGGGGTGGTTTGTCACATAGCATTATTGGGGTAATAGGTGACTGATTCAACAGAAAAGAATATATACCTATATTTTAAACAAGCACCCAGATAATTCTAATGTATGTGGCTTATAGGCTAAAATTTAAGAAAGTCTAAATGATGGTAAATATTAGAGAATTCGCTTTTTAATTCCAGCTTCCCAAAGATATTTTTCTTTTTTCTTTTCTTCTTTTTTAACCTAAGAATGGATATTGTATTTTTTTCAGATACTTTTTTATGGGCATCTTTTTAGATGATTATATGGTTTTCTTTTTAATCTATTAATGTGATATATTATATTAAAATATACTTGTGCTCCTTGAACAATTTTGTTTGATAGTGAACTATTGTCATTTTAATATAGACGTGGTCTGAAATTGCTAGTATTTTATTTAGCATTTTAATAAGCCTATTCATAGCCTGTCATTTTCTTTTCTCTGCTACTTTTGTCAGGTTTTGGGATCGGAATTGTGCTGGCTTTATAGAATGGGTTGTGAAGCTTCCTGTTACTTCCTCCGCTCCAGGAGCAGCTTATTTAGCAAGCTAATTATCTGTTCCTTGAAAGTTGGAAAGAACTTAGCCCAAAAACTGTGAGCTTGGCACCTTTTTAGGGAGTAATGCTTTGATAAGTCTTCATTTTTTTTTTCCCATGATCATTGTACATTTAGATGGTATACTTAGTCTTCAAAAGGGTTTGGAAAATTACCAATCCCTATTAAAAATCATCCATTTCTTCAATATTTTCCAATGTGTTATCGTAGAGTTAACCACATTTATTAAGAGAGGGTTTACCATATTATTACTGTAATCTTCTATCTAGCTATGGTCCCATTCCTTATTTTGTGTATTTGTATTTTTTCATTTTTCTTTAAGCAATTGCCAGATGTTTGGCATTTTAATTAGTTTTTTTTTTATTTTGCAAAGAATGAGCTCTTAGATGTGTATATCAAATCTGGTTTTATTCTATTTTTGCCATCAATTTTCTTTCTTAAAAATTACTTCCTTCCTCCTGCTTTATTTTCCTTATATTAACTTCCTGGAGTGAGTGCTTTCATTTGTTTTCATTTCTTCTTGTTTAATAATAAAAGCTTTTACGGATATGAATCTGTCTTTGAACACAGCTTAATTTTATTTCACTGCGGTCAGACTATTTGGCCTGTACAATTTCTGCCTTTTGAAATTCAGTGAGTTTTTTTTATATGTGCTCTGATGCATACTCAATTTTTGTAAATATTCTGTGGACCCCTAAAAAGAATATATATTTTTCTCTAGAGAAAAAAATTAGAACAATATTATTTTAATTACCCTAACAATGACATCATTTAGGTGTGCTAAAGATTTATTTTTTTCTGACTCTTGATCTGTTAAAGACTGAAGAAGTTTTCTTAGTTTTCTATTAGCAAAAATATTTACTTTATTGAGTAATACTACATTTTAGGTAAATGTATATAAAGGTACACCTTTGAAAATTCCCTTCTATTCTCTCTCCATCCCCTTGCTCCTCAAAATAAAATAAAATAAAATAAAATAAGACAAGATAAAACAAACCACCATAGGTAACCACCATTATTAATTTTTGTATCTCCTGCCAGAATTTATTTATGCAAATAAGGGAAATACAAATATATATTCTTTTCACATCTTTATTTTTTTTATTTATTTATTTTTTTTGAGACAGAGTCTCACTCTGTTGCCTGGGCTAGAGTGAGTGCCGTGGCGTCAGCCTAGTTCACAGCAACCTCAAACTCCTGGGCTCAAGCGATCCTTCTGCCTCAGCCTCCCGAGCAGCTGGGACTACAGGCATGCACCACCATGCCCGGCTAATTTTTTCTATATATAATATTTTTAGTTGTCCAGATCATTTCTTTCTATTTTTTAGTAGAGACGGGGTCTCGCTCTTGGTCAGGCTGGTCTCGAACTCCTGACCTTGAGTAATCCACCCACTTCGGCCTCCCAAAGTGCTAGGATTACAGGCGTGAGCCACCGCGTCCAGCCCTTTTCACACCTTTATTGTTTCACATTTGCGACAAAATCCTTTGAAGTAAATTACGAACATCATGACATTACTCTGCAAAATACTTCAGGATCTATCTAAAATTTAGGAAATCTTCCTAATTTGCCAAAATAGAATTTTCATACCTAAACATTAGTAATAACTTTTAATATCTTCTGGTACTGAGCACATATGCAAATTGTTCACACCGTCCCTCCCCATGTACTTTTCAGCTCTTCTAGTCTGGTCGGGGAGCTTATTTTACATCTGGTTGTCTCATCTCTTAAGTCTCTCATTTTGTTTTTCCAATTTTTTGTAATATTTTTAAAAATATTCAGAAACATGAAAGGAGCACTATTAATTATTGCAGACAGAAACAGGAAGGCCAGGGCAGTGGGGACATATGGTCACTGTATGTAACGGCTAAATCCTGTCATGGCAAATGTGTTCTCTCGCTCTCTCTCACTGCAATGATTTCACTTATATTTAGTAAGTCAGTGATTACCAATCGGCTGCAGTCACTGCCATGCTTGGTGCTCTATTTTGTTCCACATCTGGCCGGCGATCATCCCTTCAACCTGGCTCCTAGTCCTCAGCACCCGCCCTTCTCTGTGCTTTCTGGCTCTGTGGTGTAACAAGTCCTTGGAGAATCTCTTGGATTGCTGGCCCGGTCCTGCAAGCAGCCAGTTCTCTGTGGGCCCTGGTCCCTTTTACTAGGGAATATGTCTTAGGAACCACATCCAGGCATCCCAGGCGCTCACTGTTACCTGGGTTCTTGTACTTCTGGGCCCTTTCAGTGGAAAATGCCAGGAAACATGTAGTTTTAGGGGAAAAAAAGTTTATATTGCTGTTTTCCATATAACTTTAACATAGTAATGTTAAAATTACACTTACATTTTTCAATTTTATAAATATGTCTCTTTTCTCTCACACTGAAATTTTTGACCACATCATTCCCATAATTACAGATTTGATTTATTGTGTGATCTGAAGAAACCTTTTTCAAATAACAATATCAATATTATTACCAACCATAATAGCTAATAACTGGAGCTTAATACTTCCTCATAGTTCCTTTTGACCTTAGAGTGTCCCCACCAAGGAGTAGAGTAGAAGTAGGATGTTCTAAATTCATTTGAAAGAAATCCTTCTCCATGTAAATATTCAGTTGGGTTCATTTTTTTTTTCAATTTGTTTACAATGTTTGGAATTGATTTTTTAAATTTAAATTTTATTTTTTATTTTTAATTGTTACTATATTTTTATGACTCACAGTTAGGACAAAGTTGTCTTGCTTTTACCTGTTTTGCTTTCATAACCATTTTTATTAGTTCCTTATTTATTCCTCCACTGTCCCTCTTCATTCAAGTTGATTCTCATTATTTGGGGTAGTTATGTCCTACAGAGTCATTGCAAGCACTGATTTATTGAATACTGAACCATCGCTCCTAGGGGAAATACAGGCTTAGGCGACTGCAAGCCTCTGATCACAACATTCTTGTGAACCAATCCAAACATAACCTTGTTTTACGTATGTATCTGTTTAAAGATACATTATAATACATATTGTTGACCCTTTAACATTGAATTCACAGGCTCAGCACTGTAATTTATGCCTGAACAAGGCTTGGCCCTTCATGGGTTTAGGAATATTAGACAGCACTTCAGCCCTGTGCTTGGGGACCATTTTAAACAATCAAACCCTAATAAAAAGCCCAAAAATATGTATTCATACATGCACCTGTTTAGAGTACAACAGCCAAAACAAGAATACAGAGCATGGCTATGTTCAATTTCAATTGGGACAACATTTTTTTTTACCTCTCTGCACAGATCTGTGAATACCTAGAGTATTGATTTTGCGATTACACGTGTTTTTGCAAGTAGATGAATTCACAAATAGGAAGTCTGCAAATAATGCAGACTTATTGTATATTTGTCATTAATAAATTGGTATAGATTTTTATATATTTTATAATAATATTAATTATATGAGTTCCAATATTGAAAATATATAATAACTTAATTATCTGTATTAATTATCTATATTGGAATGATTCTCCTACTTGCTTAGATACAAAAGTTTATTATACACACTCTTTGGAACCTTTTTACATTTAGTGTACTGGACACCTCTCCGGATAGATGCATAAATGCTCCTCATTCTTACCTAAGTCTGTGTAGCATCCGGCACGTGTGGCCTAACAGTCCCCAGTGTTGGGCAGCACTGCTTTTATCAGTGTAGCAATGACTAAGCTTGTACACGTGTGATATGACGTCTGCTCAGGAGTGTCTGTAGGAAGGCAGCTTTCTAGATCAATAGAAATACGCACCTTTAACTTTGTCGGTTATTAACAAATTTCCTCCTGCAGAGGTCGTACAATGTTTCATTCCCACCAGCAATATATGAGTTACCTGCGTCCTCCCAATCTTACGAATATAATGCATAGGTACAATTCACGTGTCTCCTACAATGAGCTGCTTTGAAAACCTTTTTATTTATTTAATGGTCATTTTTTAAAATCTTGTAAAGTGTCTGTTCACATCCTTTGCCCATGTTTCTTGTTAGTCATTGGTCTTTTTCTCCCTGTTTTTTATATATGGAGGAGACTATGCTTTTGACTGTGATACAAGGTGCCTTTGATTACAATTAACATGATGGGTTCATTTTAACATTCCCCCTTTCTTCATTTATGACTTATTTCCCCGACAATGAGAGTCCTGGCTGTCATTACTCAGATATATTTACTTATTTTTTCAGTCTTAAAACACACAATAAACTAGTTTCAGAACTGCTAATTCATATCCTTGTAAAAAAACAAACTCACTAACTAGAATATGATATTTTACACCATTCTGTCTTAATTTTAATGTCCCTAACATTTTTGATTGATACATCGCACTGCTTACAGCCAAATCTCTGGCATTTAGCAGTCATTCATCCATTCCGTATCTGCTTCATTGAGGTGTTCTTTCCTGTTACTGTGCCCAGTCATCTTAATATGGGAGGAGAATTTATTTCTGGACAACATAAAGTAGACCTTTGCTAGCAATAATGAGCTAATGTGGCACAAGTTCCAGAAGGCGTTACTCCAATGGCCCTTCCAAACTCAGCACCTTTTCCTGCCAGCTTCACATTCCACCATGGAAAGTGCCTCCAACAGCCACCTTTGCCGAAACGGAGACAATTGGATAAATATAGGCGTAGCTGGAGGGACGGGACCAAAGTGGTCCTGGACACTTTAGAAAGGAGCTCTCGGTGGTGGAGCTGCTTTTCCCCGTTAGGAACACAAGGAAGTAGATGAGGAGAGGAAATTGCTAAATTTCTTTCTGTACAACCCAATTGTTCTAATTCGGTTTGGATTTAACTTTTGATTTTTAGAAATTACACCTCTGGTCTGGCAGAGCCTGATTTCTGTACCCCATTCCTTCTGAAATATTTTGTTTATTTCTTTCTTAGGTTGTATTTAAGAGATTTGGAAAAGAAATTTGAGAGAAGTTTCTCATACAAACCAGCTTTATATTGTAACAATCATAGTCATTTTTTAAAAAGAGCCATCACCTTACTCTGATGCCAGGAAGTTCCAATTCAGTTTCTAATTTTTGATCTTCTGAATAGTCTAGAATATGCATAACTTTAAATTTTCAATCTCTTTTCATAGGAGGAAGATTATTTTGCTACAGAAATAATCTGTATTCTGGGGACTTTTGGAGCTATGCCATGTAACATGAAAGGGCGTCAGCCTGCACTATTGAGTTTAGTAACCAGTTATTACTAATCTTGTTAAGTGACTGAATATCCAAGAATAGGGCTTTTAGCACCTCTGTCACCAACTTACAGACAAGTATCAGCATTTCATACTGAAAACTTTGTGTTGTTTGTTTTATAGGTGAAATTAGAATATATTCTAATATATTCTGTGAAATTGGAATATATTTCTACGTATTGCACAGATAATGGGTAGTTTCATAGTCTAAACTCTGTATCACCCACACGTGTGTTTAGTGGAGAGAGACATTAGCATACCTTTTTCCTTAATATTCTGTTTTAAGATAAAAATAGAACTGAATGCAGATGATATTATCAAATTGGCATAAAAGATCACAACTCTATGGGACAGGATTTAAATAAGTAAATATTAAAGCAAATTTGATAAACCTTAGTAATTATTTTAATGATGATTAACCGTTGGTCAACCTGAAGTGTGCTTCTAAGCTTGAGAAGAATAAATCTTTCTAACATATCATTTAAATATTTTCTTAGAGCATTTTATAATGAACACTTTCAAACATACAGAAAAGTTGGATGGATTTTACAGTGAACAGCCTAGTACCCAATTCCTAGATACAGTGGGAGGGGTGTTAATGTTCTACCATTAACATTTTGCTATACCTGTCTTATCACACGTCTATTGATCTATGTACCCACATATATATATGTGTGTGTGTGTGTGTGTGTGTGTGTGTGTGTATTTTAGATTAATTTCTTAACTTGGAGTCAGACTCTATTTTGAATGACCCTTGGACTTGAGGTAAAATGCATATCAATAACCCTTCAAAAAGATTTGACTTCAGATTCCAACAACCTTAGTTTGCCTCTGTTTCCCTTTGAGTTCTTAGAACCAACTGAAAAGTGACGCCACGGTGACTGTCTCAGTTCTGTCCCTCTTCTCATCAGAGAAAGAGGTCGTTCCTGACCAACACTTTCCAGGAACACCTCTGTCATTCTCGGTTCCTTTTCTTTTTAATCTTTCTTTTCGGCACTTAATATCATACAATACTATTATATAACTTCATGCACCTGTACTAGAAACATGCCCCTGGAAATTTTTGTTTACTTTCATACATAACTAGAGCTCCAAACTTGCCCGGCCCAGAGTGCGTAAGTTCATAAACAGGGGCAGCAGTTTATCTGACCGCTCGGCCTCTGTTCTGAAACACTATTCTGTAAACACGAGTTTTACAACGTCTTTCTGTCCTAACAGTGTTACTTAAATTGTCAACATGGATTGCAAAAACAAAAAACAAAAAAGCCACAATTACGGATGTTTTCAAAAGGGTGATTTATAGCATTTTTATTGTAACACTAAAGGGCTCAGGCCTTGTTGCAAAATCTCCATAGACAACAGCAGCCTCTTCAGCCTAATAGTCAAAGGTAAATCCTTTCTCGTTTTACACTTTATTAATCGGTTTTGTACTGGAATTTCTTCTCATACTTGGCTTTTAAATCTATGAAAATTTCTCCTCATAAAACTTTAAAGATTGTTTTATTTCAAATAAACTTTCAAATAATTTGTCTGTGTATGTTCGTTCTCTTCCTGAAGATAATGTTTGCTTATGTAAGGTGGCCTATTTCATCTCAAAACATTTTTTCTTGTGGATTAAATAGCAGGAAATTACTAATAAAAGGGATAAATTACTTCAGTGGAAACATTACTCAAACAATATAAAGAACATTGTCCTTCACACTGTAGATAGAATTGTTCTTCCTGGGGTCAGCACTGGGGCTTGTCAATTGAGCTGTGGTTCCGTGGCTGGGAGAGACTTACCTTCCTATGATAACTTTAATCGTACTCACAGAGGATTCCAGACAATCATGTGCAGAGTCGTTCCTGCTCACGGGGAGGAGGAAGGTGATGGCAGCCCCTACGTGGTGGGTCCCGGACTGGGCAAAAGATCCTCAGACCCAAGGCCAAGACTTTATCTCACTAAGAAGAGATGAAGGTCACTGTCTCAAGGAACTTCTTTAAAAGAAAATGAATGTTCTCTGGCTCTGCTCCTACAATGATATAGGTGAAATACGGTGTATCAGACGTAAGGGAAAGACATAAATTATGACCCAGAGAGTATTTTATCTTTTACCATATAATATTCCAAAGTAGTGGCCTTAAAATTTTTTGCTAATCATAAAAGAAGTTTGAAAAAAATCTGTATTATTTACTCTGTTTTAAGATGATAGATAAACATTCAAATGTTACATTTGAAGAAATTATGATTTCTGATGTATTAGGGATATTAACATTTTACAATAAAAGTGTTATGTCATTTAAAAAAATAAACCCAGTGAGATCTAAATAACCCAGTAATTTGATACTCACCATCATCTATTTAAAAAGCGTGCGAACAAGTTCTTTAACAATAGAATATATTCCATTATTCTCTGTTCTTTATTTCAGTTCTACTTTCCCACAAAACTTCACCTTCATATATTTTATTGATCAGCTCATATACTTCTTTTTAAGAATTGTATATAAAATTTTTTTAAAAACTCTGTATTTCCTACTACATCTCCAATAACTGTAATGCTCTGTATTTTTCTTCTAAATTGACTCATTACAACCATTAACTGCAGAAATTGATCAAAATAACATACTATACCATAAATTTTATATTTCATTATTAAACGTAAAAAGTAAAATTTTATTGGAAATGTGTCTTTTGGGTTTTTTCTCAAGTAGTTTATGTAATCACAGATGAATATTATGTATTGACAGAATGAGACAGGGCTTGGCATTAATTCGATTCCTAATTTATATTTTCATAGATTGAAGAACTGAGGTATCTTTATCAAAAAAAATTCATATTTGGACAGGATTTTATTATAAAAATCCCATTCAATTATTTATATCTTTTTCAAGTTGTAAACCAAAAAGTCACATCGTGATATATCATCAAAATTATTTTAAATTACCTATCAGATCCCAACTCAATCAAGATTTTCTTCAATTTAGTTGATAGCAAAATATCTGAGGTGTCCTGACTTGCAAAGTGATTCATTACTTAGTCATTGGGGTCATATGCTTTGCAATTTATGAGCATTATACTGGAAACACATTGCTAAGAATTAGCAAATGATTATTATTATACTTGTGACTCTTTTGCTTACAGGCACCTATTTTTTTTTTTTAACTCAAAATACCAGAAAATTTCAGGAAAAGAGAAATGTTGTTAATTTCAATGCACCTTTACCAACAGAATATTTTAATAAAATACAATTATGTTGTCATAGGTTTTTAATTTATTTTCATGAAAGCCTTGGAGTCACAGACACAGGTTGAGACACAAGTGAATGAAGTTATTCACTAAACTCCTGCTCGTTACCAAGAATCGGAAGACTACACAAGGTGTGTTTGCTAGCAGATTGGTATTTTGGTTTAGTAGCAGGAAGTATTTGAGCAAGTTTGATTTTAAACAAGTTTTGGCTATTTTTGTCATAAGTTGGAGAATGCGTTATCCAGCCTTGTGTTGTTTTTTTTGCCCTGATGAGATAAGACACTATTAAGTTCAATATTTCTTTCTTTCTTTTACTTTCTTTCTTGTGTTCACTTGGCAGTTTCTCACAGGTGAGAGTCATTCTTAGACAAGGATTTGGAGGAAAAAAGGTGCAATGGACTGAATGCTTTTGTCCCCCCAACTTCATGTTGAAATCTGAACCCCTACTGTGATGGCGTTAGGGCACCTTTGGCAGGTAATGTGGTCATGAGGGTGAAGACCTCATGGATAGTATTGGTGTCTTATCAAGGAGACCCCAGAGAGCTCTCTAGCTTTCTCTCTGCCACGGGGGGATACAAAGAGAAGTTGGCAGTCCACAGCCCTCACCAGACCCCAACCACACTGGCACCTGGATATTGGACTTCCAGCCTCCAGAACAGCGGGAAATAACTTTGCTGTATATAGGCTACTCAGTCTATGGCACTTTGTTATACAGTCTGAACAGACAAGGACAGAAGGCATCATGTCGTTAAACCAAAATTGTCCTCATCTCATTTCACTCTACCATAGGTCAAAATTTGGAAAACTCACCGTGGGCCCAAAACGCCCCATTTCCAAGGTTATGCTTCATTTCCTTCTTAAACCAAAGTAAGATGTGTCAGATAGAGAAAGACGAAAAGCTGTGCCAAAACGTCTGTTTCCATCGTCTCTATGTTTGGCATGGTAGAGGAAGGGTTTATGCCCTGGGAAAAACGCAAGCGGGAGAGAGGAAAACTTCCCTCTGTAACGTGGAAGGAGGTCTGTTATGAACTGAACATGGAAAAGGAAAAGCGTTGTACGCAGGTGCAGGGTTTTGGGGAGATAGCACCTATCCAAAAGGGCGTCTGGAAGTCGGCCAACCTCAAACTATCTGTTCCCCCTTCGCCTGGGAACCGCTCATGGAAATGCATGGGGCTGGGTGAAGACTGTCGTTTTAAAGGACTTGGCGGGTCTCACCTAGAGTGAAGAGAAAGAGTGACGTTCACTGAGCGTTGCACAGGGGTAATTCACACTACTCTCAGGTAGCTGAAGAGTGTGTGTCACCGGGGATCTAACAGAGAGCCAGCCAAATAATAGAATTGTTCTGAAAACATTCCAAAATATGGATCTTTTTAGAAGCAAATAACCGTAATAAAAAATGGAAGAGCTATTTGCTATCACACAGGGCCCATGAAGTGGGGTGCCCTCCTGACTGTGTACACCGTGGGGGGGACGCCGCAGCTACAGGAGCCACAAGACGTGGCCAGTGGGACTGGGGAGGGCTGACCATGCCAAACCCTACAGCGGTGCCTGGGTCCTGCCCACCCTGCTTGAGTCACCGTGGTTTTCTTTTCTTGTGTGTTTTGATGCATAACAACTGTTTTAACACATTGACTGTGATGGTTCAGGGTTATATTCTGTATCCTACTCATTAATCCCTGAAAGGAAAAGCAAGAAAATGGATCAAGAGGGTCGAGGTGATTCATATCTTTTTCCAGGTATAGACCTCATCTAGGGATTCAAACTTCAGAAATAGCAATAATATGAAATAGGCCACATCCCAGACATGTACAATAAACACCTTCCATTGTATTTTGTTCTCAGTAGAAATTATTATTCACACTAAACAAAGACACAGAAAAAAAATCTGAGCTTTGACAAGGTAGGTAAGTTGTTGAAGGTTTTAGAGCCAGGAAGAGGTCACTCCGGAAACCCAATGCCGCCTGTGTGACGTCTAAGCCTGAATCCTCCTTCCCTCATCCCACGGGTAGCAAACACAGCATGGGCAGCATGGGGAATATCCCTAACTGGAATTGTTTACACCAAGTGAATTAAAACAATTCTTGCTCCTTGTAGGGAGTATTTGAGCAGCAGCAGGGTCTGGGTAGATCTGAAGACGTGGTGGAGGGGGAGCCTGCCCCCCGATTCAGCTCTGGGCACCAGGTCAGTAGACATGTGTGCCAGGTTGTCATGTCACTGTCGTCATGGGCGATATTTCCAAACATCATGCTTAGGTGATCTGGAGAGTAGAAAAAGTTATAAGTGAGAGAAATTAATAGCAATAAGTTTCATCATGGCAACTTGAAAAGGAATATTTCTTTTTACATTCTCAGAGAGAACTCTTACTGAACTCACAGTAGTAGTTTTTTGCCTTCTTCGAAGACCGGCTCATTTATGCTCTCAGAGCATGCATGCTCTTGGAAATGTTGAGCTTCACAGCCTCTATTTAATCCTCAATAAATTTTCATGGCACCTAAGTGAGATCAACCAGCCTTTAATTCCTGGGATGACCCATGGGTTTCCTTTTGAACGTGGTGATGTGGTAAGTGACACGGTATTCACTCCACACTTGCATTTTTGAGAGGATGTAGTGTGTATACCTGAGATTGCTAAATTCTGGTTATTAAAAGTCAGCACAAACTAACTTCTAAAATGAATGAACTGAATGGACAGTCAGAGAATTTGTTTCCTAGATACAAATAAAAAAGTAAGAAGATAACAGAACCCAGGTTTGAGTTAACCTTCCTCTTTTAAGCATCTGTTCTTCCTATTTTCTGGTGGTAAGACAGCCTTCCAGACCACCAGAGAGTCATCGAGTGGCCCAAACCCTAATTAATTTAGGATTAGTACACAAATTATGTTATCTAGTTATCTTTTTCAATCCTTTAAGATAATGCCCTAGTGTTATTGAAACACTTTCAAATTAAAATGAGTAAATTATTCATTCATAGCTTCGTTAAAATATGTCTGTGTTTCCCACTGGATAGGTCAAGCTTCCAGTTAGGACCAATGGACACCTGACTATGGAATGTGGGTTAAGGGTTCTAAGACTGTCCCTTTGCCAAAAAAATGTCTGCTTCATTCACCTAAGACTTGTGCCCAGAGATGTATTCCTTTGAGTTAAATGTGCATTTGTTAAAATTCAGGTTTAATAGGAAGGCTAAAACCTTGCCCTGCAGTAGTTGCACCTTTTAGGTTTAGTCCAGTGCTCTCTGGAGCTGCGGTCCCCACCCCCCAGGCCACAGACCGGTCCTGATCCGTGGCCTGTTAGGAAGCAGGCTGCACAGCAGTGGTGAGCGGTGAGTGAGCAAAGCTTCATCTGTATTTACAGCTGCTCCCCACCCATGACATCACCAGCTGAGCTCCGCCTCCTGTCAGATCAGCAGCATTAGATTCTCATAAGAGTGCAAACCCTACTGTCAACTGCGCATGCGAGGGATGTAGGTTGCGTGCTTCTTATGAGAATCTAACGCCTGATGATCTGAGGTGGAGCTGAGGCAGTGATGCTAGCGCCGGGAAGTGGCTGCAAATACAGATTATCATTAGCAGAGAAGTTTGACTGCACAATAAATATAATGGGCTTGAATCATCCTTAAACCACCCCCCCAGCCCTAGTCTATAGAAAAATTGTCTTCCATGAAACCAGCTCCTGGGGCCAAAAAGGTTGGGGACTGCTGCTCTGGAGGCAAGATCGCCAGGCTGGGGTGGGGACGTGTGAGGTGAGGAGAGCACCTGCAGGCATCAGGCAGAAAAAACCTGGGCACTGAAGGGAAGGGGCTGTGACACCTGCGTATCCAGGGCATGTAACCTGGAGCGTCACATTCTCAGGTGCGCAAGTCCAGGATCCGAAAGCCCGTGGAAAGAGCAGATACGTCTCCACTCAGTACTCCAAAGGGGGCTCCTCAGACATGTCTCTGCAAAGGCCCCTCGGCTTGGGTCTTCCACCATGAGCCCGGCACCCTGGAGGGTGGAAGACACGGGCTGTGGTCTGCCTCAAGAGTTTGATAAACTGAATTTCACATTAATTATGCCAGTTAATTCACTGAACACGTTGGTTGAGCTCCCCTATACCAGGCCCCTATGCCAAAAGCAGGGGGAAGAGCTCCTGTTTCCTCCTTTTCTAGACCAACCTGAAAGCAGGAAACAAACTCAGACCAGTTCATCTCATCCTTGTTCATCACAGCACATCACACAAAAGCTCTGGCACAGTGTGAAAATAACGTGTCTGTGATCTCAGTTCATCTGAATGTGACAGGCTAGCATAAAATTACTCAAAGAAACGTATACTTGAAGAGCTAGATGATGCGTCTACTCATTAAATGTGCGTTCTTTTCACTTAAAACACAAAGCAAGGAGTATTGCTCTCAATGGAAAATAAGTGAGATTCCATCTTCTTCCTGCTGATTGATGTTGGCATATCATTAATAAATCAAGACAATAAACTCAGAAGGCGCCAGCTTGTTTGACGTGATCCTGAGAGGCGGGGGTGTCACAGTCCATACAGCGATGGCAGGACTCGCTTGGGCCAGTGCCTCGTCCCCACTGGCCGGGCAGGCTCCTGGTGCAGGCTCTGCCCAGAGCTCAGTGGGTGTCGCAGTCTCCTGAGAAACCTTATTGAGAGCCATGCTGGTTCAACGGTTTAGTCCCGGAGACATCTCCCTTCCGTTGTTTTTTTGCCACTTTGTTTTCACCACCTTTGTGAGCTAGAAAGGCACACATATAAAGCAACAATTGCCTCTCTCCATCAAAATCTAGTTCTTAATATAGATTATTTTTCTTTCCTTGGCGCTGACTACCTGACAGACCAACAAAGCAGTGCCACATGCAATTATATTTCTCTTATCCACTCATGTGTCCTGTTCTTTATGTGGTGGACACATTGCTGAAATGTATGCAAATAATCTCTTTTAAAATTGACTTATATTTTAAGTATAAGTGGGGAACTCACACGTAAAGGAGCACCATAGTGGAGACTTTGAAACTCATATTTGCTTTTCTCTTGTTTTGTTTTGAAATAAGAAGTTTAATATGCTTAGTTCTCTTTCTTGCATTGGGGTAGAAACTACAGCACCTTCTTATGTTTATGCAAGTACACTATGACCTGCAAGCCCCAGCTTAGGATATTTGAGGGAACACTAGAAGAAGCTGATTAACATGGCTCTCGAATTTCCCATCGGAACGCTACAGAAAGCAACGCCAATGTCCTAATTTAGCAATTCCCTAATTTAGCAATAACAACACTGCTGGATTGAGGTGTTTAGTTTTTAGAATGGATTAGGCGATAAGGAAAACCTGAGGCATCTCACATTATAGAGAAACTTGTGCTTTGACTCACTGCGTGCACGCACGCAGGGAGGCAAGTGTGGACTCTTCCGGTTTGTATCGCAGGTGCTGCCGGCGCCGCCTCTGATATTCCCGACCC
Organism: Propithecus coquereli; assembly: GCF_000956105.1. Lineage (NCBI taxonomy): Eukaryota > Metazoa > Chordata > Mammalia > Primates > Indriidae > Propithecus > Propithecus coquereli. Next base: position 6,514,784 of record NW_012136636.1, on the reverse strand, counting down.
ACGTCAGGAATGCCAATTCTACTCCTTCTAGGGTGTTTTAAAGATCTCACTTCTAACTCATAAAGCCATCTGCACCCGTGCCTTTCGAATAATTGCGTTGGTTTAGAATCCATTTTTGAATGACTGCAGCCACGCTGTGGCCGTCAGAGCAAACGTTGTGATACGACGTTCTCGGAAAATCATTTCCGCCTTCACACTCACTCGGCCCCCGAGTAGCACTGGCGCTCCGTACATCGCAGCGTGGGCTCCTGATAGCTTCAGCTCATAATGCGCTAATTATGAACATCAATGACCATGGAACACATATCTAAAAGAGATTTACAGGCATATAAAAATAAAATTAATGGCTCCTTCAACACTAGCAGAATGTGTTAAAATTGAGGTAGCACACAGTGTCCCCAGGCAGCGGGGGAGACAGCACCTCTGAGAAGCATGATCGGCAGTTCCAAGTCTGAGTGAACGGGTGCACTGGGGGAGATGTGGGCTCAGATGACGGACACCGTCTGGAAACAGGGAAGCCCTCATGCCAGCCGCAGCTCTGGAGTCAGCGGCAACCGTGATGACAAGAGGTGGCTTTGGGGATTATGTGTGCAGCGACTCCCGGTTGAGACGAGGTTAGCTCAGTGTCGACTGGATGTTCCAGGCGGAGGCTTACTTCCTGCACGCCTGGTAGTTTGCAGAGCTCAGCTGAGCCAGGACCTTGGATGTCCCCAGGGGCAGAGCTGGCCCTGAATAAACCAGGACTCAGAAGAGGCTGCTCTTGACCAATTGGTTGTACCCAGTTTCTCCTTCTTGAGTGCTGCTTTTTGGAGCGGAGACATTTCTTCTCCACAGTCTTTCTTATACCTGCATTTGCCATTGTGAAATAAGATACCTTTTCTAGCAGGGACATAAAGAGGCTTGGAATTTCCACAAAACAGAAATGGTGAAAACCGCAAAGATTACTAATTGCTATCAGAGGACAGATCATACATTATAGAATAGATTGCACAATGTGATTTAAATTTATTTGTACAGTATCTTTTATAGAACTATTCCCCTTGAAATTGATCTAAGAATAAAAATTAGAGAAATAAAACCAGCAAACATTACAAACCCTTGAAGGGAAATCAAATATACTAAACATCTAGTCAAAATGAAAATTATGAAATAGCTCAGTCCCAGCATAGAAAACAAACATTTATGTGTAATTCTTTAACTTTCCAGTATTTCCCTCTACCTTACCCCATGTGCTAAGTAACTAAAATCTGCTGGAATGCAATCTCCTCTCTCTGCTCGTTTATATCCTCCCAAAAGACATAAGGTGACAAAAGAATGAGGAAATAAATATTTTAATAGCACCCAAGTTGGCTAAATTATTGAAAGTTAGATCCTCTCCTTCATTAAATATCTTGGAATGACTTCAAATGTTATGGAAGAAAAGTAGTTTTCTCTACAGATCATGGGATTTTCAGAGATAGGCACCGTGTCTTATGCATTTTGCTGGCACTAGTGGTCACGAGTTTCACCTGGCTCATGGAAGGAATGTAATCACTGTCGAATGAAAGGTAATTACTGCGCGTGTTCTTAGTTTCTCTGTATTGCGATGTAGTATACTGATACCCTTCCTGGGTAAGAGCACTGTTCACCCTGATCAAGAGAACTGGGAGACACCTATTGCTGAAGTTGGGGACTTAAGGCAGTACTGCTAGAGTGAATTCCAACTGCAGATTTTGGGGGAACTGATGTTTATACCGTAAACTGCAGCTACTGTTGTTGGAGTTGGTTGATCATGTCACTATATTGCAGGAGTCAAACATCTGAACCTGGAATCAGGACTCCTTGAGTCCGCCCTCCCTCCGCCGTGCCACTTCCCCAATTCCTGTAAGAATCATGCCATCTCTTTAATAACTCTTTGCATTTGGATCACTGTCTCAGCATCAGCTTCCAGGAGAAGACAAACTGAACAAGTGCTGGGGAAAAGACCTGATTCAGATCACTGGGTGGCCACTGAGAGATGCGAGCAGGAGGCCACCGTGGGGCACAGGTAGGAGGGCTGCAAGCACCAGGCCTGTGCGTACAGAGTCAGGCTTTGCCAGAAAGACAGGCGAAACGTCTGGTAGGAGTGCGATGGCAAGGCTTCAGAAGGGCCCCATACCTGCCCTGACCTCTGCTCCCCTCTAGGCAGCATGGCCGTAACTGCTGGTCAAATCTGGAAGTTGTGTCTGGGAGGTGTGAGTATGCGACACAGGAAGGAAAGACATTCTGGACTTCGCGTCTGCTCCCCAGGCTTTCTGGGGGATGCATTCTTTCATTCCCAAGGCAGAGTTACCTGCTGCTGTCTCTAAGTTTCTCTGGAACCCTGTTCACTCCATGTATTCATTTCCCGTGGTTTCTGTAACCAAGCATCACCAACTGAGTGGCTTAAACAACAGAAATTTACTTTCTCATAGACTTGGAGGCCAGAAGTCTAAGACCAGGGTGTCCGCAGGATGGGTTCCTTCTGAGAACTCCGAGGGCAGGATCTGCTCCAGGCCTCTCTCCTGGGCTTCTAGACAGTCATCGTCTCCCTGGGCCTTCCATTCTCTTCCTCTATGTGCATCTCTGTGTTTGAATTTCCCCTTTTTATAAAGTCATGAGTCATATTGGATTAGGGCTCACTCTAATGACCTATTTAAACTTCATTACCTCTGTAAACATCCTCCTCCAAATAAGGTCACTTTCCAGTACTGAGGGTTAGGACTTGACCACATGGATTTGGAGAGAACACGATTCCACCCACAGTACCCCCCATGCACATGTTACGCTGTGGTCACACGGTCTCTCTTCCCCAGGACACTGTGGCTTCCTCAAGGTCACAGCTTGAGATTTGGTCTTCGTGTCTTCTGTGCAACTATTGAAATCCTTTTCTTTTTCTTAAATTTTGTTTTATTTTGGTAAGAACACTTGGCTTAAGTTCTACCCACCTGACAGTACAGTGTTGTTCACTGTGGGCACAGTGTTAGACAGCAGATCTCTGGAGCTTATTCATTTTTCATAACTGAAACTTTATGCCTACTGATCTGCATCCCCCACCTCCCCCCTCCTCAGCCCACAGCCGCCACCCCACTCTTCGATTCCACAAGTCTGTCTGTTTTAGGTACCTCTTATAAGTGGAATCATGCAGTATTTGTCTTTCTGTGACAGGCTTATGTCACTTAGCAAAATGTCCTCAAATTGCATCCATGTCATTGCATATCCCACCATTTCTTCCTTTATTAAGACTGAATAGTATTCCACTGTATGTGTAGGCTGCATTTCCTTTATCCATTCATCTGTCAGTGACAGATTATTAGGTTGTTTCCATATCTTAGCTATTGTGAATAGTGCTGCAATGAACATTGGAGTGCCAATTCTCTTTAACATCCTGATTTCAATTATTTTGGATAAATAATACCCAGGAGTGGATGCCAGGTCATAAGGCAGTTCTGTTTTTAACATTTTGAGGAATCTTCATACTGTTTTCCATCATAGTTGCACCATTTTGCATTCCCAGCAACTGTGGGTGAGGTCCCAATTTCTCCACATCCTGCCAACACTTGCCTTTTGGTTTTGGTTTTGTCTTGTTTTGTTTCATTTTTGATAATAGCCAACTTGACAGGTGTGAAGTGATATCTCATGGTGGCTTTTATTTGCGTTTTCCTTATGATTGGTGACATTGAGCATTTTTTCATATACCTATTGGCCATTTGTATGAAATATTTTATAAGTAGTCAGAAAACATGTTTCAGTGACAGAATAAATAAAAAGCATATGTTCAATAGATATCATTGAATGAATGAACTACGAGAAAATATATACTAAGGTGCAAATGAATGATATCTGACCCTCCTGAAAGCAGGCTCTGGTTTGTATGAGTTGTGCTGAGGACAGCACAAGGGCTGTAAACCTTTGACCAAGGTGGGGCAAGAGCGATCGATGGCAGAATGGCCGGGGAGAGTAGAGCAGAGAGGGTGTCCTGGGACAGCACATACTGATTTTCAATATTTCCTGGGGCCATCCCTGCATTTGGGACTTTCGAATTTAAAATCTTAATCTTGTACAATAGGTATAAATGACTTGGTAATCAGGTTAGACACTCTTCATCTGAGATGACGTTCTCTAAGCTCCAGGATTTGATGGCCCTGCAAAGATTTCCGGGTGACCATCCCTGTCTCCATTACCTTCTTTGCTGGTTTCTGTGTTTTCTCACTGTATAATATTCATATAGGGCTGTTGCACCCATGACTTGATGAGCCTGCATAGAAAAGAGGAGATGACAACCTTAATGGAAAATTTTAAGTTGAAAATTGCCCAAGACTTTCAAGCCAAGAACACATATGCTAATGACATACAAATTACATACAAATCATATGCAAATATATCTCTCATCCGCCCGAATCTCCTTATGCTTTGATGTGGCCCTCGGGAAGCGTCCTACTGCAGAGCATTAATCTGAAGAGTTGATTTAGCAGCTTTTTCATTCTTTAACCTTTTGTTACCTAATTGGCTTCATTAGCTGGAATAATGCATAAATGTGTTTCATGGAATTTCATAAATAAGAGCCCATAATTCCCACAAAGGGATTTTTATTTGGTGAATAGTCTTGTCACACTGATAGATATATGTAAATATATATATGCACATATATACATATATATGCAAGAGCTGTTTTTCGAAAGATGTTGAAGAAATTAGAATGCAAATAGAAGATACATACATAATAGTTATCACTTTCAAATTAAGCACATGCCATCTTTAAGAATTGTCCTACGAAAGTTATTACTCTAGGTACTTGTTAAAGCAAAGCAAACACATTTAGGCCCCCAGTGCATCTGACAAAAGCTGTAACAATAAATACTGTGATCACGCTAATTTTAAAAAATCTCTCATATACGCATACTGCTCCATGCAAGGCAAGTGATCCATCAGATTTGGTAAGCATTTTTAAGGTCCCTGCAGGGAAGAGTCACCATCACAATCTGAGAGAGAGGAAGGTCTCCTTTTTCTCATCTCTGTCTGGAGGCTAGTATACTAAACACACTCCATAAATGTTTGAAATGGAAGGCGGAGCCACAGCCCCGTTTACATAAGGCATATGGCTCCTGGGGACGGAGCAACAGCACCTCCAACAGCAGCTTAAACCTACTCAAATTCCTGCTCCCATGAAGTCACTGGGAAGCTGAGGTTGTAGAAAGAGTAACCAAAGTTCGATCAGCCTCCATCCTCTCTGCCGTCCCCGACCTGCTTCTGCCCTCAGTAAATCAACAACACATAGTATCACTGCGGGAAAACACGTAAAAACGCACACTGGCCCTGCCAGTTAAAATTATCTTATACACCAACATGCTATTTAGCTAATGTTCCTTTATAGGACCAAGACCAGCCCTAAGTTTCTCTTTTTCTCTGCTGCAGCTGAGAGCAGGGATATGAAGCTACGGGAAAGTCCTCAGTGAGAGGTGGACTTTCTCTAGTCATTCTGTGGGTCCACGTTGTATGCCTCTTTTATTAAGTAGAGCAATATGATTTCCTAAAATCTTTCATAGTTTGCTAATCAAATGCAAGAATGACTCCAAGGACTAGGCACTGGAGGTGATCCAAAGCAGATTAGTTACCTTCAGAATTTGGAAGAAGACCTACATCCAAAAGTGCATTAAAAAATAGTAAAAAAAAAAATGTTGCTTATAATCTTAATGCAGGAAGTGATCCACCAGTCTGGTTATCATCCGTAGCTATTGGATGGCCGAGTTCTGCTCTGCCAAAGATATCAGCATGCATTGGAGAAGACATACAGGGCCAATTATTCTCAGAGACCAGACTAAATATTTCAGCCGAAAGAGAACAGAAAATGCCTAAGGTTTTGAAAACTGCAGCCAGTGAGCAAGATAAGGTGGAAAGCCGCCAGACAAAAGTCAAAGAAGTCCAAGCAGCCCTCCAGCGCTTCCAAGGAAGCCAGCCTGGGATCTGCGCCGCAGAAAGCACAGAAACCGAAAGGGAAAGGAGAACATTTGCGGATGGGCGCGCACCTCAAGCCGGCTTTCGGAACAGCTGCCACTTTCTCCCAGGAGAAGGGTGCTTGGGCGGTCAAGACGGACTGGTCAGCTCACTCCTGGTCATTCATGTCCCTGTGCAGGGGGCGGGGCTCCTTCTCAGGGAATGACTTTGGAGCCCCTTCTTCTACCCGGCTTCCACTTTTCGCTCCACCTACTTGTGGGCTGTATTTTGCTCTTAAAAGCGTACTTAATTTTTATTAGTTAGTTTCTGGCAAGTGCGGTATTTTTAAGAGAGAATCAATCTTTTTTAAAAAGCATTCAAGTTTAGCCAGTTTTGAGTCTAGGCAAGCAGAAAGAAATCGTCACTAGGAAGAGTTACTAATTTGAAATGTATCAAGATTAGTTTCTGAAGGATGAGCTGGAATTGGTTGAAAATCTAGAACAATTCCGGTGGGTGCTTTGGAGTATGTGGGTGTTGCGCGGGGATGCATCTAGCATGTGCTCAATGCCATGGTGGGGCGACGTCGATGCTCCTTAGTGGTAAGACCAGTCTGAGGGTGGTGGCCCCAGCTGGGTAAGTCACTGGTGTCTGGGAGAGAAGAAAGCGCACACGCTCTTGTTACTGACGGCTCTGCTGGGTGAATTCTGAGCACCGTGACCAAAGAACATTGTCAATGTGAGTTCAGGCAGGTCAGCCCTACCTGTTTCAACGTGTGGGACCCACAAGGTCACTAGGAGCTGAGATGTGGTGCCAGATGAGGCCAGAGACCTGGAATGGAAAAATGTGGAGCCCAGGTTTGAGGGCCTGTGGCAGGGAGGTGGTCTGCATGAGCCTCCAGTCTCCATGCCTGGAGTGTTTCTGTAACCCCCGAGGGTGTATTTATGCAGGCACCAAAAAGTTCTTAACCTTTTTTGGGCCATGGATGACCTTTGACCTTCTAATTATAAGTACAGACTCCTTTGCGGATAATGCTTTTAAATGCATAAAATAAGATTATAGGATTATAAGTAGCTCTTTGGTATTAAAATTCAGTTCTATCCTCAGACTCCATGAACCCCAAGCCAAAACCCCAGAAGGCTCATCACGGGGTAAAACAGTTAAGTGTTTTCCTGATGACAACACCGGGCACAAGACAGTCTTGTCTCTACGTCACAGGTGAGGGAAGCTGTGGGTCTCAGGGGTTAGGTTACTTGCACAAGAAAAGACACAGAGACTCGGGCATGAGGTGTTTCGGTGGGCATGCAGACATGGCTTTTCTGATTCCAAAGAGCATATTTGTCACAGGCTGTGACAGAGGGGCGGGCTCAGGCTAGGAGGTGGGGTGGTCTTTGGAGGAGCACTTGGGGTGGAAGTTAACACTGTAGGGACACAAGGTCCCAGAAGGGCCAGCCCCAGGGCTCCTGCAGACCGGGGTCTCTCATCCTTAGCTCTAGTGACACCTGGGGCTTGATGCTTCTCTGCTACGGGAGTCCTGTGCCTGTGGGATCTTTAGTATTCTAGCCTGTATCCACTCAGTGCCACCAGCATCCTCTTCAATTGTGACAACCTAAAATAGCTCCAGACCTTGCCAAATTATCCCTGTTGAGATCCACTGCTATGGAACAGGGTGGATGTACTGGGCCCTGTCGTTGCACAGTTGGGTGAATTTGGAACTCTCTCTGCTACATATTAGTCTCAGTGGATCAAGATTTCCAAATTAAAGCACGAAACATGTTTTCCTAACTGTAGTATGAAAATGAGGCACCATGCTTGTAAAATCTCAGACATAGGCTGACGTAACTTTCAAAGCAAGGTGTGCTGAGGGCTTGATCCTCTCTGTTACCAGAGTCTAGGAGAGCACCACACACTCTGGCTGAGCCAAGCTCTTGGTTAGAAGATCATAGCTTTCCCAGGTAAAACCAGCCAGCCCCTGAGGGTCCATACAGCTTCCCCCATGAGAAATTCTTATCTCTAGGGCTTTGTCGTTCAGGATAACAACAGAGGTTTGGAGCCACAGGGCCACAAAACCACATGGAGTGTGCCCTCAGCCCTTTCCTGTGTTCTAGAATTCCATGAATGTAACTTTGTATTAACTTCTTCCCATCCCCAGCACACTCATGGTTAATACTGAACTTGTGGTTAACTAAGATCCTTGGGTGGAAACTCCTGTGTGGTTAGATTTCATATCTGTACTTAGGTGGTTAGAACTTTTTATTTCAGCATAGAAATCCATGGATATCCTTACAGAAAGGCATTATGTAATTTTTATCACCATGATACAGTGCTGGTACTATCTGACACATAAGATGTGTTCAGTAAATATTTGTTGAATGAAACAACCAATGAGTTCATTTTATTCCCTATTAATAATTTCATTTGTGAGTTAAGTCCTACCTCTAACTTTCCCTAAAAAAAAAAAAAAAAAGAAAGAAAAGAAGAAGAATTTTAGATTTTGGAAAGAATTTTAGATTTACAGAAAACTTGCAAAGATGGAGCTAGAGTTCATCTATACCCCAGCCCCAGGGTCCCCTATTTAGTAACTGACATGAACATGGTATATTGGTGGAACACATAACTTCCACTGCTGCATTACTGTTAATTAAAGACCCGGCTTTGTTTGGACTTCACTAGTTTTTCCTTTAATGTCATCTTTCTGTTCCAGGATCCAACCCAAGGGACCCCATTGCATTTAGTTGTAATGTCCTCTCTGGTCTATGACAGTTTCTCAGTCTTTCCTTGTTTTTCACAACCTTGACAATTCAAGGGAATACTGGTCAGTTATTCTGTAGAATTTCCCAAATTGGGTTTGCACGATGTTTGCTCTCAAGACTGGACTGCAGTTGTGGGGTTTAAAGTGTCTTTTAGAAGACATGCAATTCATTTTGCCTTTTCCAGCTTTGTGTTATTTGCAGGTAACTATTGAGCCTTTTCTCCATGTCTGCATCTAAGTTGCTAGTAGATCTGGACAGGCTTGGGGAAGGACAGATGATGGGACCTGCCCAAACTCTATTTTACAGATGAGGTGGGTTTGATATAATTTTTCATTACTAGTGCTTAATTATCACAGTTTTCCCTTTAATATCCCATTCTAAAGTTGCTTGGTTATTTTTTCTGGGATAGACATACAATTTACCTACTCTGACCATGTAATGGGGTTGCATACAGAAGACCGTATGTGTAATGACTCACACACGCGGCTGGGTTCACACACACATTAACTCGTGTTAAGTCATGCATCTGAGTTACTGAATCAATACACGATGAACATTCTGTCAAGGTGGTTTATCTACATTGCTGTCAGCAGTTTAACAAGGTCCCCAAACATCCCATTCACACAAAATAACACAGACTATCTTAACAGTAAAACTCGATGACTTTGTTTCTGGTTGAACGACAATACTCAGTGTCGGCTGATGCACCTGTCCCTATCTGGGGGAGATTTCTAGCAGTGGATAGTAGGGCTTTGCCATGGCTCCATTCTGAGCTATACTGCAGCCACAACTTGTAAAAATGCAAGAGTGAGGGTAAGAAAATGTGTAGTTACATATTTATGTAATTCATTAGATAAAAGCAATAATGCATCAAAATTGTCTTGACAAACCAACATTTTAGGTCAAACTAACCAAAATAGTAACCTTGCATACCAGCATCTAATCTTTCATGAGTGTATTAGTTTGCTGTGGTTGCCATAACAAAATGCCACCAACTGGGTGGCTTAAAGAACAGAAATTTATTCTCTCACCATCTGTCAGCAAGTTGTGATGAAGGTACAGGCAGGACTGGTTCCTTCTGGGGGTGGGAAGAGAATCTATTCTCTGTGGTCTCCCCTAGCTTCCGGTGGCTTACCGGCAATCTTTGGTGTTCTTTGGCTTCTGAAAACATCATCCTATCTCTGCCTTCTTCTTCACTCGTTATTCTCTCTCCATTCTGTCTGTGTCCAAATCTCCCCTTTTCGTGAGAACATCAGTCATAATGGATTAGGGGCCTACCCTACTTCACTATGACTTCACCTTCACTAGTTATATCTGCAGTGGCCCCATTTCCAAACAGCACATGACTTTTCAGTGGACAAAATTCAACCTGTAACGGTTCTGGTTACAGCAAACCTTAACAGCCTCAATCACACAGTTGACTGTGCTCACAAAGGCAGACAGTAGGAATGGCTTATCTCATGATGTCTGTGGCCTCAGCTGGGAGGACTCATGGCGAATCCATTGCAGGAAATCCCCTGACAGTCTGATCACTCACACATCTGATGCCCAGGCTGGACAGCTCAGGGAGTGAGACTGCTGACTAGAGCACCTGCACGTGTCCTCACTGTGGCTGGGCTTCCTCACAACATGGCCACCTTGGGCAGTCAAACTTCTTACCTGCCTGTGCAGTTCCACTTCTGAAGTTACAGGGCATTTCTTGCACCATAGTCTACTGGATGGAGCAGTTACAAGCCGGTAGATTAGAGAGGAGAGGAATTAGATAATACATGAAAGGGGGATGTGTGTGGCCATGGGGTATTGTGGAAGGACATGAGGACAGGAGATATTGCGTTTGGATGATACAATCTGCCACAGCCATCCTCTTCGGCAGGGTTAGGCCTTGCTGGTTGGAAGACAATCTTGTATAGATCATTATGCAAGCTTGTCTTTTGGAATTTTCCCCATTTTTTCTTGATTTGATATTTTCATAGAGAAAAATCTATCTAAAATTTATCCTTTGGGATACAAAACTACTAATTCAAAGTTGATGTTCCACAGGACCCATAATAAATCATGCCAGGCCCCAGAGAGATTTATAAGAAAGTCTGTGAAATAAGGAAGAGCCAAAGCAAAAGCAAAGTCCTCAAATGCACATAATAATTCTGTGTTCAGGCTGAACGAAAACCACTGCAAACAGCATTTTGTTTCAAAGAAAATTGCACAAATCCTCATGGAAAAAATCAGTACAGAGTGTCTTCGTCCCAGGGAGAAAGGATACAGGGCATATTAGAATATCTATTAGAATAGAAACTCAAGACAAGCCTCTTCTATCCAGCATTCACTACTAATAATAATAATTTAAATTCTTCCCAGACTTCAAAGAGTCCTGTACCAGCCCAGGCACCCTCTTGACACCACTGGGAATTCCAGGTGTCATCGTCACCACAAATGGAACAGGTTTAGGGCTTTTCCTTTCTGCCCGAGATGGCTTTTCACATTTTGATTCTTGCTCTCGGTTCATGAGGGTTAAGAATCTCTTTTTATAGCCACCTGCAGATTTTCCAAGGTGTCTGCTAGAAACTATCCTCCAGAAAGTTTACCTCATTCCAGAAAAATGAGTACTGTGATGGCTCAGGCACACTCTCTCCCCACAGACCCCTACCCCGGGCCCCACACAGGGCATCCTGGGGGCTGTTAGGTGCTCCGGGCAGAATTGATTTCCCAGCATGTCCCGCTTTCATGCCATCGCCCCAGCACCTGGAAAACTGTGGTGCACAAACGCTATGACGCTGTGACCGGCACGTTGAGCCCTCCTCTGCCACACCCTGTGTGGAATCCATGGAGGTTTGGTTTGCGTGTGCTCAGGAGGGAGTTAGAATCAGTGTTAATGTTTATGTAAAGAATCATCTATTGATTTCTTTGGGCTTAGCTCTCTGTCTTCTTGAATTGAGTGCTAAGTTTATCTGTATTTTTTTAATGCTCAATAATTAAAACATTTAAGGATGAGATTTTTGCTCAGAGAACAGCTTGGGCCATAACTCCTAAATTTTACTACTTTGTCATCTCAATAATTTATTGTCATAATAATTTGTAACTCTAGTTTTTATTTCCCTGTGGCCTAAGAGTTATTTGTGAGAATTTTTATTCCCTAGTTATATGTTTTTATAAAATGAGAAAATGACAAAAAGGGAACACCAAACATCATAAAGCCACCATGCATATTTCTATCATTCAGAATAAAAAATTGTCATTATTTAATATTCTTTCAGTATTTTTAATAATCACACATGTAATAGATGTGTACATTCTTCGTAAGAGAAAAAAAAAGAAACAAATATTGCAGATAAGACTGAATTCTCCATTTCTCACTCTCTTAACACCCAGAGCTCACTCTCATGGGTCAGGCATGGCGAGATGTGTGCCAATTTCGTTCTCTTATGTATTTTTAAATTTCTTCATAGTAGTCCACAAATTATGCATTTTATTTATTTATTCCTTACTGAGAGCTATTTCTGTTATTTCCTGCTTTTTCTCCTGCTGTAAGATCCTCTGGCGTGTCCCTCATGCTGACCGTGTAGGAGCATTTCCCTAGATAGGCACTCAGAAGCGAAACAGTGAAACGGGTAGATGGGAACACTTAATTTTAAGAAATATTGCCCAATTTCTCCTCAAGATCTTTGTAGCAATTCATGCTCAGGGGTTGGAGTTTGAAATGTAATCTTTTACTAATAATATCTAGCTTGCAAATGATCAGGGTATTGGCTTATGTTACGGAGTCATATGGAAATAATACATATAATTATAACAGGTTCTCTTTGAACTTCCAACAGATTTTACTCTTTTTGGTATTATATTTCTGATGCATTAAAATATGTAGCACTTTTATTTTCAGTTTGGATTATTCCCTTTATCAATATTAAATATCTTCAGTCCTATTTGATTTTTTTTCTGTATATCCTAAAATTGTGCTATATTACATCACTGCTTTCCTTTTCTTACTTTGTGTTTTCTTGAATTTCTGCCCACTGATTTGTTTCTCACCCTCCATATTAGACAGTATCAGTTGCTCTATTGTCTGTGAATGTGTCACTTGGCAAAAGAGAAATCTAAGTATGATTTGATATTTGTTCTTTTTTCAATAACTTGCTTATGTCCCGAATGCTTGTGGCAATTGTCTTTATGACCATAATAAAAATTCAATATTTATAGATGTTTATTTTCTTTAATTTTTCTTTCATTGTGTATTTCAATCTGTATATCCAGGTCTTTTTTTTTTTAATCATGTTTTTCATACTGTGCCCGGCACAAAAATAATATCTCTGTTATTCTTCATTGCTTTGACTTTATTCTGCATTCTGGAATAGTTTTTTGAGTTTGTTGCAAAGCACTGGTTTATTTTCTATAGTATAAATTCAGCTATTTACTTTTCCTCATGTTGATGTACTAGCTTTTATTGCATTTTTGGATTATTTGAACTTTTCATTTTTTCATCCACTTCCTCTTTCATATTGGTCTTATTTTTCTTTGGTGTTTTGGAGACCTTTTTTTTATCCCATTAAAGTCATTAGACAATCCAGTGAGCATTATTCTAGGTGTTATTTAGGTTATTAAAAATGAAATGTCCAATTTCCTTAAGTACTAAATTTGACAGTTGATAACTCTGACATTTCACTTTGACACTTCTTGTTTTATTTTTTTAGTGAAGGTACATCCACATTCTTTCAGGTGCATGGTTTGATTTGTGATTATATTTCAAATTTTTTTTAGAGCAATTTTTGTGAAACCATGGATAAGTCAAAAGGTCGTGTTAGTTTTGAGTATGAGTTCTGTCGTGGAACCAATGTGGCGCAGACAGCTTGAAATATCAATGAAGTGTTTGGAAAGGATGTGGCTAATGAACACACAGTACGTTGATGGTTTGAGAAGTTCCATTCTGGTGATTTTAATCTTGAAAATGAGCCACTTGGGCGACCTGAGACCAAGGTGGATAATGATGAGCTGAAAGCTGTAGTGCAAGCGAATCCAGCTCAATCTACGAATGAATTAGCAGCAAGGTTTGACTTTACTATTCCAAAAATATTGGACCATTTGAAACAAATTAGCAAGGTCAAGAAGCTGAATAGATGGGTTCTGCATGAATTAAACAAGTGTCAGAAGAGAAATCATTGGAAGCTTGCCTTTCTTTGCTGTCACAACATAAAGGCGAATCATTTCTACACTGTATTATTACGTGTGTTGAGAAATGGATTTTTTTGACAATCGCAAGTGTTAGGCACAATGCTTGGATAAAGAAGAAGTACTGAAACACGATCCAAAACCGAATATTCATCAAAAAAAGCTACTGGTGTCTGTTTGGTGGTCCAGTGCTGGTATTTTAGGTTACAGCTTCATAAAACCTGGTCAATTGATTACAGCAGATGTCTGCTGCAACCAATTGGACTAAATGATGATGATGTTTGCGATTAAGCAGCCAAGATTGGTCAACAGAGACAGGACAACCTTCTTGCCAGACAACTCTTGACTACATGTTGAACAAACAATGCTGCTCAAACTACAGAAGCTGAACTTGGAAACTCTCTGTCATCCACCATATTCACCAGACCTTGCACCAACTGACTATCACTTCTCCCAGGCTTTGGACTACTTCTTGCAAGGAAAAATACTCAATTCTCAACAAGCTGTGGAAAACACCTTTCGAGATTTCATGGCCACTTGCTCTCCAGGCTTCTTCACTGCTGGCATAAACAAGGTACCGTTAAGATGACAAAACTATGTAGATAGTTTAGGTGCATACTTTGATTAATTTTACTGCTTCTTGTTTGAGATATAATAAACTACACTTTTGATTAGAAATCTGATATTTCATATTTAATGACCTAATATATTAGGCAGATTTTCAGAAGTATTTCTTCCCTCTGACCATTTAGGGGCTGACTTCCATTTCCTTATCTTGTATTAGTCCCATGTTTTGTTTGTGGGTGCATGTGTGTATACACTCATCCTGAAGAGAGATTTATCCAGACCCAGTATTTGCCAAAAATCAGAGTAGACTGGGTACCAGCAGAGACTGAGATATGCCCCCACATCGACAGTGGGGGCTGATGGAGACAACTCTATTTCAATGTCTTCTGAGAGTGGGGAGGGTCTTCCCAGTCCCCCCATGGGACCTCTGATAACCTGAGCTGACAGAGCAGACACCGTTCCCACCAGGCTCTCCACCTCCTGTCTTCTCCTCCTCCACCAACACTTTCCTTGTCAGAAATCACCTAGAACTTCCTGTGTCTCCCACATCTCCATGCTCCTTCCTAACTTATGGCTAGGTTATGGTTTCTTCATTTTTCTCATTTCTGTGCAGACATAATAAGATTATGAAAAACGGTGATTGTGGTGGTGTGTTGGTGTGGAGTGGGAGCTGTACACTATTTGGTCACTTCAAAACACAACTCATTGGTAGCAGAAGACTGGCTGCCAAGTTTTCTATACTCTGAGCAGGGAGTAGGGAGCAGAGGAGGGAGTAACAACTTACCACTGCTGGTCTGGCACTTGGCTCTGTTTGGGGCAGAAAAAGAAATATGGGTAAGACTTTCATTTTAGGGTCTTGGCTTAGCACTCTACGGATAGGATTTTTTTACCCTAGGTATCGTGTAGTAAGTGTTATGCTTGCCATCTTTTGCTTTGTCTTGTAAGATGATTTCAGAGACCGCAAGCTAGAATTCATCCTGAATGACATGTATCCTAGTAGATTTTCTGGAAATCTTATTTTTCTATTATAAATGCTTATCAATGTAAATAACCATTGCTGAGTGGCAAATAGTTATCAAAGGACATCAGTTCCATGAGACAGTTACTTGAAAATCATTGTAAAATATTTTTTTGTAAAATGAATACCTTGATGCCAGAAAATCACCAACTCATGGTTGGTGTTCAATAAATGTGAGTGGGTTTAATGACTGACTTCACCAAAGGAAGGAAGGAAGGAGGGAGGAAAGTCTAATTTTCTGATTCCCAAATCTGTAAGATAAGTAGAAACATGCATGAAATGAATAGCAGACCAATATAAGTAAAAGTTTTGATTAAAAAAGAAAATTCAGCACTAAAACAAGCCAACTACATTTTGTCTTATGTGCATATATGTTAACATTTTATAGTGAAGAGCCACAACCAGAATGCAAACTCTATCTGGACAGTTTTGTTGATAATTTTTGTTACAAACTTTAGAAGCATAGGACATACTATGCTTTTTATAAACCTCACAGCTTATAAAGTCACTGGAAAGTTGGCGAAAATCCCCAGCATTTCTGTGTTTCAGGAATAATCCCTGTGCTGTTCTTTCATATATTCCCTTCTTCTGCCAAATGCTTTCACCAAACAATTCATCCATTTCACATTAACTTCAGTTGTACTCTGCAATTACTTCATCCATAGTCGTAAAAGTGTGCAGTTAGGCTAGCCAAGCATGTTTGCATCTTTCCATTATATTTAGAGTTTATCTACTCGTTTCTATAGCTTTCAATACCAAACTTATTAAGTGATACATCAAGGGATGTGTTGGAACTAATTCTCACCCACTTACTGTTAACAGATTTTCTCTGAATACTGTCTCTTTGGAGAGAGGTCCCACCCACACAGAGTTTTCCTCTGATAGGTCATTCAGAATTCTTCCTGTCATTGAAATTTGCTTATAATTTTCCCTTCGGGGAAACTGTTTTCCCAGGTAAACCTAGACTTTGTGCTAATGAGTCAAACAATCTGGCATCTCCCTATGTGTGATTCAGGACATACATCTGATTATGAAAGTGGCTCAATTTGGCCATAAGCCTACCATGTCCTCAAATTGTCAGAAACATGGAGTACTACTAAGCATGATGTCTGTATAGGAAATCCTGTGACTTTTCATAAGTAACATGCTAAAATCACAGTATTTTCTGCCTGCCAAAAAAATATAATTACCTTTAAAATTAAAAGGTGTAAGATTTTTTTCAGAGATGGTACTCACAAAGGAATGTGAGTTGATAGCTTTTTATGTCAACCTGTGGATCCACCAGTAAGTCATGGCCCCAAGAGTACTGGAAGACAATGGTCTAAATACCATCCTAATTAACATTGTTGGACAAAGATTAATTAGTTTACCCTGGATTCACAGGGCACCCGAAACACGATTGTTCATTATAAAGGGGGAGAAACATTCCACTACACTTAGATAAATCCTAATTCTGGGGTTTATGAGACCTGGCAAACTGAAACAAGCTAATAATATTTTAACAAAGATTTTAATAACATGTTGATGAATGAGGTCAATGGGAGAGCATTTTCAATTATGCCATGACATGCTCTTGTCCCTTGTGCTATAAATAAGAGTCACAGTCACTCCTGGTGCTGCACACAGGAGTTGTTTACTGTCTGAGGTCACTACGGCTTATTCTGGATCACAGGTTAATGAACAAATGTTTCTTCTTTTCTAGAAGGGATGAGGGGTGTGTGTGTGCTTTAATTATGTCAGTTGCTAATTCAGTTTCTTTATTCATTAGGTCTGGTCTATTTTCAGCCATGTTATTGTTTTAGAGTGCTTTCTGCTGCCATAACAGAATACCACAGACTGGGTAATTTATAAAGAAAAGAGATTTATTTGGTTCATGGCTCTGGAAGCTGGAAGTCCAAGAGCATGGTGCCCGCATCTGGCAAGGGTCTTCCCACAGTGCATGGGCAGGAGGAGGACTTGAGCATGTGAGAAAGAGAGAAAAAGTAGCTGAACTCCCACAATAATTACCCCATTCCTGACATAATGGCACTAATCTCTGTCGTGACCTAATCACCTCTCAAAGGCCCTGCCTCCTAATCCATTTATATGTGTGTGTAGAGAATTAAATTTTAACGTGAGTTTTGAGGGGGACATTCAAGCCTTAGCAGGTATCAGTAAGGAAGGTATTCGCCATGTTCCATAATGACCATATGTGGACAGCTCTCTTGTGGTTTCTAGATCAAGCAAAGGGCTTCAGCTTTAGTAATAAGAAATACGTAATGACAAAAAGTAAGAGAAAGAAACCCGAATATTAGGCACTGAGAACCCAGAGAGAGGTGATGGAAGGGTTCTGTAAGAGAAAAAGCCTTAGGGGATTACAAAAATTTGGAAAAATATAGCTATATCATGGAAGGTCACAAAAAGTCAATCGGCCATAAGTTAATTTTATGTTCTGTTTAAGGCTAAAGATGAACAATCCCTCTGCCTGGGGATGGCCTGTCATCAACTCAACCCTAAAGGACAGCCTAGAAAAATGTAGCAAATGAGAATTGTCAACACTGCGATTCCCACTGACTTCTTTTGCATCCCTTGAATTTTTCAGGGACGTGGAAACTTTTAGAATGGCATAGTGCCTAACGATGGGACATTTTTCTTAACTTCCCTTCTTTCCGATTTATTTGCAAGGCAGAAGGTAACTTCTAGGACTGGGAAATCTGAACTGTGACATGTTAGAACTGGCATCCACTCAGAATCTCTTAAGTGTCGGGCTTTACCAGTATTCTTTCATCATGGGAACCTCCTACAAACTCACATGTAGCAGCATTGTCGCTAGTAAATGTGCTACCCCTTGAAAGCATTCTAGGTCCAAAAGTTTCCCTGGCGAATGCCTTCCAGTCTTCAAGGATAGTGCCAGTGCTATTTAAATCATGATGGACCTTTAAAAAAATTAACAAAAAATACAATATCAAATCCTAATGAAGATACCACCCTGGTACACATGTGTGTTTGGTCACATGCACATACAAACACACACACACACATACACACTATAAACTATAGACTAACCTAACTCATAAATATCAATATAAAAACTTACTTAATATAATAGTAAATAGAATTAAGGGGCATTTAAAATATAATTCTCTATGATCAAGTGTAAATATTCCAGGGATGCAAACAAGTTTGCAATTGAAAAATATATATTTATATAGTAAAATAAATATGCATTTATTTACATATTTATATATGTCTTATATAATTAATTAAATATATATTTATTGATATGTATATATGAAATATATTTATATGTTTATATATATATATACACATGTATGGGGAGATAAAGAAGAGTTCATGATATGGAAACAGTCTCCAGTGCTATAGTGTTTAGCTACCTGGCAAGAGCCCCAGAAGATGGGGCTAATGTTGCAAGTTTGGCCCTTGGAATCTTTTTTTTTAAGAATTACACTTTTATGTTTATTTATATTGTATAAATATATAATACAATGTTTACATCTCGATATTAAAAAGGTAAGCAACCCAACAAAAAAATGCAACAGATTTGCAGAGACACTTTACAAAAGAAGATGTACAAATGGCCAATAAGCACATGAAAAGATGTTCAAAAACATGGTCATCAGGGAAATGCAAACTGAAAGCACAATGAGATACCAATGTGCACCTGTTAGAATGTCTAAATTTCTAGTTTCCTCATGCTCCTTTGCAATCTATCCCTCCCTTTATCTCAGATAACCAATGATTTTATTTCTGTCACTAGCAAGTAGCTTGTACTTTTCTAGAATTTTATATAAATGTATAGTATTTAATCCTTCGTGCCTGTTTATTTTTTTTGCTCAGCATAATGAGTTTGAGGTTCATCCACATCGCTGTGTTCCTTTTCCTTGGTGAGTAGCATTCCATTATATGCACATGCAGTCATGTGCCGTGTAATGATGACCTTTTGGTCAACAATGTCCCACAGATAAAAGCCATTTTCACTGGAGTTAGGTGATATCTCATTGTGGTTTTCGTTTGCATTTCACATAGAGGTCCCATAAAATTACAATGGAGTTGAAAAACTCTTATCACCTAGTAATGTTGTAGCCATCGTAACACTGTTAACACAACACATTACTCATAGGTTGTGGTGATGCGGGTATAAACAAACCTACTGCGCCTACTGCTTTTCATCATTATTTTAAAGTGTAACCGTTCTACTTTTTTAAAAAAGTTAACTGTAAAATAGCCTGAGGCAGATCCCTCCGAAAGGATTCCAGAGAAGGCATTGCTATCATAGGAGACGGCAGCTCCATGCGTGTTGTTGTCCCTGAAGACCTTCCAGTGGGGCAAGATGTGCAGGTGGAAGACAGTGATAGATGACCCTGATCCTGTCTACGGCCAATGTGCGTGTTTGTGTCTTAGTTTTTAATTAAAAAGTTCAAAAAGTTAAAAAGATAAAAAAATTTTAAAACTAGAAAACAGCTTATAGAATAAAGATATAAAGAAAGAAAATATTTTTGTATGCTGTACAATGCGTTGGTGTTTTAAGCTAAGTGTTATTACAACAGAGTCAGAAAGTTGTAAGAAATTTAAAAGTTTATAAAGTAAAAAAAGTTATAGTGAGCTTAGTTTATTATTGAAGAAAGAAAAACATGTCCTTATACCTGCAGTGTAGCCTAGGTGTGCCGTGTTTCTAAAGTCTGCAGCAGTGAGCAGCAGTGTCCTGGCCCTTGCAGTCACTCACCGCTCATTCACTGACTCACCCAGGGCAACTTCCAGACCTGAAAGCTCCATTTATGCCAAGTCCCCTGCACACGTGTACCACTTTTTATCCTTTATACCGTATTTTCACTGTACCTTTTCTACGTTTAGATGTTTAGATACACAAACACTTACCATTGTGTTACGATTGCCTGTGGTGTTCGGTACAGCCACATGCCTCACAGGTTTGTAGGAGCGATAGATTGTCCCATACAGCCTGGGTGTGCACACAGCTTTGTGCAAATACCGTGCACTATTATGGAGTTCACAAAATGACAAAATCGCCCAATGGTGCATATCTCAGAATGTGTCCTTGTTTTTATGTGACGCACAACTGTACTGCAATTCATTTACCCTGCTGGGGGGCATTCGAGTCTAATACAAATGAATTTACTGTGAACATAAGTCGCTGAGTCTTTGTGTGGGCATGTTTTCATTTCTGTTGGATAAATACCTAGGAAGGGAAAGGCTGGGTTATGAGAGAGGTATATTTTTAAATTTGAAGAAGCTACTAAACAGTTTTCCACAGCGTTGGACTGAACTGAACTGGACTGAAACGCTTCATCCCCAAAACACTCAGCCTCTTTGAACTCGCCCAGTCAGGCTTTTATCCCCACTGTGAAATGCTGTCCCAAGGATGCCACAGATCCCAAAAGCTGGTTCTCAGGCTTCGTCTTACTTCACCCATCAGCCATTTCTTATACAGTTGATCACTCTCTCCTTGAAATGCTTTCTTTGCTTTTTTTTTTTTTTTTAAAGACAACACACCTTCCTAGGTTTCATCTTAGAATCTGTTCGTTGCTTTCCAGTTGCCCTGCAGGGTGACCTCCCCTTCCTGAGGTCCAAGCCCAAGAGTGCCCCAAAGCCCCGTGCTGGGACATCTCCCCTTCTCTGTGTGCACGTGCTGGGGATGCCCCAGCCATGCCTTGGCTTCACGCCCCAGGCTCTCTGATCTGCCTGCCCACTCTCCATCTAGCTGCCTGTCCATCCTCCCCCCTTTCTGCCTCCATCCATCCGCATTGCTTTATCTTTTCTGTCCCCACCATCGACTTCTTATGCTGAGCTGCAGAACTTTATATTCAAATAAACTTTATATTCAGTTGCTAGTCCATGTGTATCTCCAAGAGTAGGCATGCGTGTGTTTAAGGGAGAATTCTTGCTTTCTCCTTCCTTCAGCCCTAGGCCCCCAAACCTGTTTCAATCTAGATCTTCTCCATTTTAATAAATAGCAGTGCCAGTCGCCAAGTTGCCTACGTCAAAAACCTACAAGTCAATATTGATTTCTCTTTTTCTCTCACACCCCACATCTAGGTCACACAAGGCTTTAATTCCAAAATACCATCCGAGTTAGGACGCTGCCCACAATTTCCACTGCTGCTCTCCTGGTTCCAACACCGTGGACATCCACCAGGACCTCCTGAGAGCCCTGCTCACACTCTTGGTCCACGTGACAGCCAGAGTGACCTTGTCACAGTATGAATGGGGTCGCCCTCTGCTCAGCATCCTCCCCTGGCTTCCCGGTGTACTCGGAATCACACGAAAATCTCAACCCTGACCCAGGGACAAGTGATCTGGGCCTGCCTCTCTCTGTGTCTCCTCTTGTCCCCCCTCAGCTCCCTTTGTTTCATGCTGGGGCTTACTCTGTTCTTCCAATACGCCAACGTGTCTGGATTCAGGGAATCTGCACTAGCTCTTCACGTTTTCTGGAATGCTCTGTATTCCACTTTTTCACGAATCATCCTCTTTGTTATTTTTCAGATGTCTGATATCCCCAATACAATCGCCCCCTGAACGTCGTATCTAAATAGCCTGCTCCGTCTCATGGAGCCCCTCACCCTACTCCACTGTCCTTCGAGGCTCTTATCTCCACATAAAGTTACATAATGTCTAATTGACTTTTTATCGTCCATCTTACACTAGGACATAGACCCGACGTGGGCAGGACTTTGTCTGAGCTTTCACAGATAGTCCAGGCAATGCTGCACTTACAAATAACCTGAAAAGCTCTGTGCTGGATGCCACAGGGGTTTATTTTTCACTCGGGACAAGTCTTTTGTGAGTTTGGATGGTTCTTTGGAGCCGCCGTCCTCTGTGCTCTGATGCAGCCACGCAGGCCGAGGGTGCTCTCGCATTGGAACACACAGGCAGGTCCGTAGAAGACATCAGGTGGAGAATTATGCTCCAGCTCTTAAATCCTTTCACCTAGAACTGACCCAGCTTACTTCTACTCACACTTTCCTTCCAAAACTTGTCATGTGGCCACACCTGACATCAGGGGTGTGTGGGCCTCCAGGGAGAGGCAGACCAAATGATGGGGTGGCGTTAGACAAGGCTACCCCGCCTGCCTCGCTGATCATCCCATTCCCAGCACCTGGAATTGGAAGCTGGGACATGGCTTAGAGCAGTGCTCAATGGATCGTTGTTGCATGAGATTAAATATGTCCAGATCTTGGCTTTGCTGGCCATGGATGCGGGGTTCTAAGAAAACCAAAAATTTTGCGACTGTGCCTTCGATCTGCTGTGGTTCCCTAGATCTGGTGCACTTCTTTGGACATGGAATTCTCGTGACCTTCACTTTCTCTCCCATTAGGAATAATGTATTTGGTAATTCATTAGCTCAGTTGTGTGAATTAGCTTAACATATCTTCCTGCCAGAGAGACGTGATAGTACGTGCAATGGTTCCAGTCTGGGAAGAATGTTCTTTGTAAGGAGAAATCTTTCTGGTGCTTTCAAACTGTATGACAGAAGCAACCGTCTATTTCTAAAAGGACTATTTTCCTGACACATTTTATCTTCTTAGGTTTAATCACTAATCATATTACTTAATGATATTATGCAATTTTCCCTAAGCCCCGCACAATGAACTGAAGTCAAGAAAGAAAGCAACCTTGTTTTTTGTGTGCTTCTTAATTTTTGTTGGTATCAACAAGGTTTTTGTCTATGCAGAGAGTGATGTACTCATAGCATGCAAGGGGTCTGTCTTAGAGATCATCTATTCTAACTCACAGATGAACAAAGTAGAAGCTGAGATTTAATGTTCAACATTGAATTAATTAATGTTGAAGAGGTTACCAAAATTTACACAGTGAGTTAAAGGAGGCAGCCGCATGGCAACTTGAAGTCCCTACTTCTTAGCTAGGAGCCAAATTGTACATAAAACAAAAAATAAATTTGTATTTTTACTAGCTAGTCAGTTCTTTAAAAATTATTAAAAATGGTAATTAAAAAATCCTAATCCAAAACGTTTCTGTAAAAACTCTATCTTTTCATCTGAAAGAATATATTACTTAATTCCCACTGTACCCTTAGATCTAAATAATCAAGTCCGAATATATTTTAAAAAGTTGAAGTTTCTGTGAAATTTTATCCTGTACTTTTGAAGAAATGATACAAAAAATCCTTTATCTTTAAGAAAACCGAAGTGGGAACTTATTCACAACTAATTCACAAAAAACTTTCTCCATCGGTTTTGTGTACTCCATAGATGTCAAAACCTCAAACTGATGCCATTTTTGCTGCACAGGAGAATTAGATCTTTGCCAGCTCTTCTTGAGCAGAAGCCAGAGAGCTTACATATTTTTGGAATAATTAAAGAAGGAACTGAAAAATGAGAGGGAAAATCCGGCTTCTTTTAAAAGGCCATTAAAATGTTGATAGCACTATCTGCTCAAAGAGCACATTCCAAATGCCACAGAACGTGAAGGGTGAGGGCACGAACTCTGGAATCAGATGCATAGGTGTAGTTCCCACTGCTTCTCACTGGCTGTGTGGTCATGGAGAGCCATCGTGTGCCTCAGTTTCTCCACCTGTAAAATAGGGATGCTAGTAATAATAATGCCCAGTTTGCAGGGTGGTGGAGACGATTAGATTAGATACATGCATTACGTTGACAAAATGTGTGCCGATCTGTGACACTCATATAGTCCATGGCTGTCCCCAGCAGTACAGCTGCTCTTATATCGGGGTTCTCTGATAGGAGTGGACAGAAGGAATTCACTGTCTTCAGTGTTCAGAGTCTTCAGCATTCACTACCTCCATCATCTTCTACCTTTTTTTTTTTTTTTTTTTTTGAGACAGAGTCTCACTTTGTTGCCCAGGCTAGAGTGAGTGCCGTGGCGTCAGCCTAGCTCACAGCAACCTCAGACTCCTGGGCTCAAGCGATCCTACTGCCTCAGCCTCCCAAGTAGCTGGGACTACAGGCACGCGCCATCATGCCCGGCTAATTTTTTCTATATGTTTTTAGCTGTCCAATTAATTTCTTTCTATTTTTGGTAGAGACGGGGTCTCGCTCTTGCTCAGGCTGGTCTCGAACTCCTGAGCTCAAACAATCCGCCCGCCTCGGCCTCCCAGAGTGCTAGGATTACAGGCGTGAGCCACCGCGCCCTGCCATCTTCTACCTTTTTTAATGGGATGACTTTCTGTCCACCAGCAGAGATGCCACTTTGAGTCAATTTTTCTTGGTAAACACTCATTGGGTGAAGTGTTGCCTTGCACAGAAGCAAAACACAATAAAATATTTAAAGGCTCCCAATTTCCCTTGGATTAGACCTTTTGTATTGTGGCCCTTATGGAAATGTCTAGTCCTTGCCTAGCCATGACTGACATCCTGACTGCTTTTGCAGAGGATTGCTCTCCATTCTATGAACCTGGGCTTGGAGCCTTGCCTATACTCTCTTTCTGTTGCCTGGACTATCCCATATGTTCACCCCCAAATTCCTCCATAGCCCAGCGAAGTCTACACCTTTCTATTCAGCCCATGTAGGGTATCTCTCAGAGCTTCAATGAACAGCTCTCCCGTGGCACGAAGCAAGTTGTTTTCTAATTATTTTTATCTTCCTTAGTAAACCAGGAGCTGCCTAAGAGAAGTGACCACGTCTTCTTCATCATTGTGTCTCCTAGGTCAAATCTGACACAAGATAAATTCTCTATAAGCCTTTTTAAAAGAACCATAAATTGTGCAGGTAGGCCACAAGCAGCCCTCATTCCAAAACATCCCCTCACTGGATTCCATGAAGTGGCCTCAGCCAAAGTGGCCCCTCGCCACAGGCATCTGTCATTCCAAGTGCAGCGGAGAGTGTGGCTTTGGAGTCAGGAGCACCACCTCGCCCTTCACCCTTCAGTGACCTTGACCAAAACCCTTGGTCAAATGAAAGCACATAGAAGACACCTTATCAAGGGTCTGGCATTAGGGTAAATGCTTCCTGCAGTGGTTGCCAAGCTCATCCGCACACTGGAATTATCTGGGAGCTTCAGGAAATACTGGGTAGGGGGAGGGAGGCTTGGACACCTTCTGTTACGATTTAAGTGGTTTGGGCTACAGCTTGAGTCTTAGAGTTTTTAAAAGATACCAGGTATTTCTGAACTGCACATCTTTAGGAACCACCAGCTTAATAGATAACTGTTATTGCTATTATTATATTACGTTTAATATAATATATAATAATATATAATATAAATATATGATAAAATGTGTTTAATATAAATGGTATTTAGTCTTGTCCAGAGAGCTAGGAAGAGTATAATGCAGATTGTCCTTGGGAAGATACATTTATTCAAGCAATTATATTATTCTCATGCATCTGAATTAGCTCAGCAGATTATCTGTACTCTGAGTAGGAAGGATGGACAGAGAGCCTGCAGCCTGGTGCAGTGCAGGCTCCATCTCCTCTGGCCAGCACTGGGATGACCTCACGCAGGCCAGTGGGCCTCAGGGTCTGGGAGGGGACTACGGGGTGAGCCTCTGAGATCTGGGAGGACACACAGATCCACAAGATGTCACTTCAATCCTGCTTACCCCGCAGTTCCTTGAAATGAGATGGCAACGCTGTCCATGTGGACTCTGCAGCCAACAAACAGTTAAAGCTGTGGCCCGTACTCGACAGGTGTGCCGCTAACCATAAAGTCAATCACGTCTGAGCCCTGACGCAGGCTTGGCTTTTATATCTTGTATTCTAATAACTTCCTCTTGTTTGCTGCCAACCTTAGTGTGGATTTTATGTTGTATGTCTTTTTCTGAGCAGCAGATAGTCCACATTTTTGGTTATCGTACTTGTTTTTATCCACATTTTTGGTTATCGTACTTGTTTTTAAAGTTGATCATCTTCACTAGAAAAGAACCCATGCTAAATATTTATTTTTCTTTAAAAAGGTAAAATACTAATATTTATAATTGTAGGAAGGAACATTTGTTTTGTTTCCACAAGTGCGTTTTCCTGACATGACACATCATCACACGTAGAATCAATAGAATTCCTTAGCCACTATTCTCCTATCATCAATATTTGATACATTTGTTGTACATTTGTCAACCTAAATTATGTATATATGCAGTGAAGCTGTCACTATTTTGAGATACTAACAATAATAATTGTGAAATTATAGGGGAACTGGGAAGCATTCGAAAATCAGTTTAGAGAATGTTTGTGTTAGAAAATAGACATATAAAAAAGGGATATAGTGGTGATATAATTCCAAAGCCAAACTTCTATTAATATTGGGAGGAAATGTCACATTTTTGATATGTCTTGTCTAATGGGATGCAGAGGTGGGGAGGACAGAGGAGGGACTCAGAGAGGGGAAGACGGGTAGGATCTGGAAGTGGGGTGTCCTTCCTGTAGGAAGCACGGCTTGTGGGGACATGAGTCATTTCATCTGCACTTCCTGAGTCCCAAGACCCTGGTAAGTAGGAGAATGTGTAGGCTGGGATCCTTTCCTTAAACAAAATCTATTTGGAACCACATGGGCTGAACTGATGCGAGGACACACTCTATAAATAGAGCCGCTATTCCAGCTCTCCACCACATCCTATCTGTGACATTTAAAGCCACTTAAGAGACACAGCATTGGCCTTGCCTGCCTTCGACGAGTTCTTATCAACATGCAGAGGCTTAAGGGAGCATCTCAGGATAGTTCAGCCTATGCCTCCATAAATACAAACACCCTGACTAAGTCCTCCCTTCCCTCGCTCAGTGTATTCTGAACTTGCTCTGGAAATGTTTCTCCACAGTGCAGAGCCAAGCCTGCCCCTGTTTCTCCTTCTGCACACCCGTGGTAACCTCTGTGCCCTTGTATTACAGCATTGAACTCAAGGTATTGAAATTGTCTGCCCTCTGATTGCCTGGAGGTCAGGAATTGGGTTTTGTTTATTTTCATGCTACTAGATTGGAACATGGTTCCTGGTGCCCAATAAGTGTGCAGTCTATAGAACACATGGTAAAGCCTTTCACTGCCTTGCTTCTCAACGCTTGGTCTCTGGACTGGGCATCAGCATCACCAGCAAACTAGAATGTGGAGCCCCACCCAGACCTGAGAAGTCAGAATCTGCATTTTAACCTGACCCCCTGCCAACCCTGGGAATGTGTGTACACACTGAAGTTCAGGATGTGCTATCCTACTGTGGTGCAGAGTTGACTGAATTTTACTAGGTTAACCTCTGTTCATGACAGTGTTTGTTGCTGACCGAATTTTAGATACTGGGATCTGAGGGAGGTGTGGGGCAAAGTGGTAAGTTCATGAATTTGTTATCCACACATTTGATACCACCCCATCATTTGCTAGGAAATGGAAATTTCTGCAATGTCACCGTACTTTCCAATTTCAAAAAAAAAAAAAAAAAAAAGAATACCACTTGCATGTTTGTCCCCTTTTCAGAGGAATATTGCACCTAGATAATTAAATCTCAAACCAGTATCATGAAATATAGCCTTTTATTTCTCCTGCAGGGGGAAAAACACCGCCACTGTGCTATGCTGCCAAACTCATTCTATTTGAAACTTACCCCGTGCCTCTGATCCATGACCTGCAGACTTGTGTGTTTGTTTATATTCTGTACCATTTCAAAGTGCATTTGCGTTGCCTCTCACACTCACACACTCACACCCTCACACACAGTCTCACACACTCACTCACACATACACACTCATACAGTCTCACACACACACAAACTCACACACTCACTCACACATACTTACACACACTCACACACACTCTCACACACATGTTAAAATAAAAACTAAGGATATGCTATTTTCAGCTAAACTTGTCAACGATAGGCCACCCCCCTTACGTGATCTTGCTTGGAAATTATTCAATTATTTTTTAATGTCTGTTTTTAATTTTTGAGCTGGATTTAAAGCTAAATTCTTAGGGCCCTTGAGCTGAGTGTTTGTAACCTGCTTTCCTTAGAGTGACTTAAATTCTGCAGCCACACAGGTCTTGTCTGGCATGGTAGTGTGGAATTCTCCATGTGCCCTCGCCGGGACGAAATGCCGACACTCCCTGAGACAGCCTCTCGTTTGGAGACAAGGGGAGGTCACTCAGGACTCACTCAACAGCACAGGCATCGTGGACCCCCTAGGAACAGGAATCTGCTGCCCTCCAGGTGTGGCAGAGCACAGCCATCTCAGACTTCACAGCCACAGGGACCTGAAGGACCTTGTCGGGGGAACCATGTGGAGCTGAGACGTGAACGCATTGTGCATAGAAGCCACCTCAGGAAGAGAACCACAGAGCCCTTGGAGCGGCACCCACACGGAGCAGGTCCTGGACTGCCCTTGATTTTGCCTCCTTAGTCTGTTAACTTTGCTTCCTCCCCCCTGTCCCTCGCAGGTTCTGATGGCATCTTGAACATGAGACACGTTTGATGAGGGTTTTGTTAGATTAAAATTCTCTGAAACATTTTATTTGGGGTGGCATCTTAATCTAGAGCCTGGCATCCCTGATTGCTTGATTAAGATTGTGTGACAATAATAAAAATAATAACTGTGTATAATATTTTGAGCCTTGACTTCAAAGGTGAGTGCAGGTAATGAGGAAATCCTAGTTTACCCAAGAACGGGACCAGAAAGAACAGATCTTAAAACACCGAAGACTTTGAAATGAAGATTCTTCTTTTCTTTCATTTTTTTTAAAGAATCCACATTTTAAAATAGAGATATGATGAGGATTTACTATAAATTGAATTTTATTTAAATATACCTAAAATTGCATGCTGAGTAAGCGTGGACGAGGCATTCTCGCACCGTGTGGGCAGACACTGCGGAAGTTCTTCGTTTAATCTGCCAGCTCCCATTAGTCATGGGACGCGCACGCCTGCGCACTTTCTCTGGGAGAATAAGTGGCGTGCATTGAGCCGCTTTCACCTGAAATCTTAGTCATCCTTTTAACCTCCAACCTTCAGGCCCTGACCAAGTTTAGAAAGGACCCGTCTCCCCCTGATGGAGCCTGTCGTCCCCTCACCCCTGTCTACCTCCTCCGGTGCTTTCTTTCCTTTGAGAGGTTTCTCAAGGCTGAGTCTCTTTCCTTCAGACTCTGAGCTGCGTGCGAAGTTCTTTCCAATCTCAGGCGACTGGAATTCTGTGGCTGCAAGAGTAGCTGCAGGGACATCTGCACTTAGCCGTGTGGGGACAAAGGTCCCCCGACACCACCCCAAAGCCAGGCTGCGGCAGACCCGGCCTCGGGACTGGAGACGCTCAAACAGCCAAACACCTGTGTCTCAGGCTTTTAGGGAGGGGACCAGCAAGAGGGCGCGCACCGCCTTCTGTTTCCCAGGACCTGTGGTTAGAATCCCTCAGACACCCAGCCCCTGCCGAAGGGTGTTCCCAGCGCTGGTGGCCCTGGCTGCTGATTGGGACTGTGGCCAGCCCCCCGCAAGCACCTCACGTCCCTCTGTGGGGAGAGCCGTGAGGGAGGCTCCGGGAGGCCCCAGCAAGGTGGAGGAGATCACCAGTGACACTGCCGCACAGCGACCGTCGTGGTGCTGCTGCTCCGCTGGGTGAACGTTTTCGGTGTGATAGTGTCTATTTTAGCATCTACTCTGGAAAAGATCCGGAGTCTGAGCTCGTGAACTTTAGAATGGGAAGGAATCTTGGTGTTCATCTAACCTTCTTTCATCATCACCTTCTTTCCAGGTGAGGACTGGGAGGCCCAGAGTTTGGGCAGGGCCCGAGTACAGTTGGAATTACCTCCTTCTCCATCCACAGCCATCGGTGTGACGTGAGCGCTGGATTTCACAGACGCCGCGGCACGAGGAGCGGAACGAAATGGCAGTAAGACACGCCCGAAGAAAGCGTATCTGGGTTATGAGTTTTATTCTACAACTCAGTTTTCTGTGTGATTTTTGAGCAAATCTCTTCACGCTTCTAACACACAGTTGCCTCATTGGGAGAGTGAATCTAAAAACCCTCTCCCCACCTGGAAATGCAGAGCTGGGCCCGGT
Source organism: Propithecus coquereli (assembly GCF_000956105.1). NCBI lineage: Eukaryota > Metazoa > Chordata > Mammalia > Primates > Indriidae > Propithecus > Propithecus coquereli. The sequence goes on along the minus strand of NW_012136636.1, from coordinate 6,484,404 downwards.
GATGTGTTGAGGCTTCTGACTCTTAGCCAGGTGTGCTCTGACACCCAGGCAGGACCCCTGGTCTGTGGTGTGCAACCTGGTGACCTGTCACCAGCCTACCTACTAAATGCTGTCTCGCACTGAAGACGTTACTAAATATTTCATAGTATCACCCTTGTATACAGAGGGCTTTTCTTGAGTCTCTTGAGTTTCCTTTGTGTACCTTTGAAGGTGTGCAAATTTGAGATAATACTTTTCATCCTTTTTAAAGTCATTTGACATTAATTTGATCTTAAGCCTCTAGCCTCTTCTTTTTCTAGTAATTTCTGGACTCTGAGTGATGTGCTCCATGGAAAATCACCAACCAGTTACATTTATTTTGTTAGCAATCAGAAAGATTCCTATCCCTCTCCAGCAATATCCTAGACCTCTTTGTAGGTTTTTCCAAGATGTATCATGTTACTTCCCCAAACCATGCATTTCCCTACTTGCTCTAAAGTCCCATAACATAATTTCTTTTCATTTTCCTTTGGAAAAAAACTATGCTAAATCCACTCCTTACATACGCTTATTGGACTTGCTGAATTTAAAAAATATTCTTGAATTTTCTGCTGCAAGAACTTAATATTTAACTTGAAAAGAATTGTTTATTAACATTTGTAGAATCGAATTTTTACAGAATAGAAAATATTGTAAATTTTATTTCTCTTAAAGATAAATACATTGTCAAAAAGAAGTAAGAAACAAATTTTAGTTATTTTAAGGAAAGATTAAAAGTAGTTTATTAAGTATTCAAAGTGCAATTGTGTGTGTACTTGTTTTAGTCTGTTCAGGCTACTATAACAAAATACCATAAACTGGGCAGCAAATAAACAACAAAAATGTATTCTCATAGTTCTAGAGGCTGGGAAGTCCAAGATCAAGGCACCATCAGATTTGGTGTCAGTGAAAGCTGCTTCTTGGTTCACAGATACCAACTTCTCTTGGTGTCCTCATGTGGTATAAGGGCAGTGGGTCTTTTTGGATTCTTTGTTATAAGGGCACTAATCCACCCCCATGACCTAATCACTTCCCTAAGGCCCCACCTCCTAACTCTATCAAAACCTTGGCACTTAGGATTTCCATATGTGAATTTTGGGGGAACACAAGCATTCTATCTATAGCAGTACTAAAGCTAATGAATAGCCAAGTACATTTCGTGGTTGATTGTATATTCAAAAAATGGTCCAACAGATATATATCCCATCTCACATATCTTTACAGTGTGACATTGACACCTTCTATTGAGAGAAGATTATGTTTTCCTTCCTCACGTTTGTAGCTGCCTTAAGCCATGGAACCTGGGAACAGAGATGCTGCCTCTCTTCTAAGGCTAGATCAGAAAAGACAATATTCTCTCTTTCTCTCTAATTCTCCTATGATTTACCACATAGGGGACATCTAACCACCATGTTGTGAGAAACCCAGACCACATGTGCAGTCCGTGCATGGCTGTTCCCAATTACTGCTCCAAGGAGGCTCCCAGCCCACAGCCAGCATCAGCTACCCAGCGTATGAACAAATGAGTCCTCAGATGTTTGCAGCTCCTGGCCCTAGAGTGTTCCAGATGAGCTCCAGACACTGTGGGGCAGAGACTGTCCTGCCTGAATTCCTGACCCATAGAAAGTATAAAAGACATTAAATGATTATTGTTGTGCTAAGTCACTAAATTTGGAGGAGTTTATTATGCAGCAATAGATAACTAAAATAAGCTTTAAAAGTCACTGCCTATTCTGTGTAAATTATAAGTATATGTTATTTGTGTGTAATTAAATATAAATTATACACATATGTGCCTTAATGGTGGTCACAAAGATTAAAAAAATACATGCCATGCTTATTTGCATACCACTTTTATTATTGAACTGTAACCCAGTTACCTCCCCCGCCCCAAAAAAGTTAAACACAGTTTTAAAATTTTAGACAAGACTCATACATAATTTCAGGGAGCATTTATCCTATTGGTACTTTTGTTTATAAATTAACTTTGTTTTTTATTTTGTGATTTCTTGTTAAGAGGCTACACATGTAATTGACTAAAAATTCATATATGACATTGATAAGAAGGCCACCTTCAAGATAAATGCATATTATGCTGTGGGAATTTCATGTGATTTTACCAGGCTTTCTGGAAGAATTATGCTCATGCTAAGTTTATAGTTAGTATAACTTTTATTTTACATGGAATTTATTATGTACATAATCTATTGTCAATGATGTAGGTTAACCAGGTTGGCCATCTTTTTCCACATGAATGGAAATTTATAATTGATGTTAGATTACCATCATTCAAAAGTAATGACTATTGCCAATCAAATAGTGATACAATATAATGTTATATACATGGTGTCACATGTTCTATAAAACTCTACTCATAGGGAATTCTAGTATACATGTCCATTCAGGCCACAGATTATAGTCGAAAACTAATTGCTATCATGGCTAATTCTAATTAATTTTGAAGAAAAGTTGACCAGAAAGTAAGCCCAAGTTTGGACACATTCTAAGATATAATGGTGGTGAAGACAGATGTGTATTTCTCGTATTCACAATCTTTTTCTAAAAAGTAAAATCTAACTCTCGAATTAAATTTTATTTAGTTTTATAGGCCAAGTAATTCTATTTCTTTTTAAATAATCAACTTGATGACATTTTTAAGCATCCAATCCGAAGAAATTTTAAGGCACACGTATAACTGTGCTAAATTTCTTCTAATAAAATCTCATGTCCTGTTTACCTTGCTTCTGTAAGGTAGGGATGATTCAGCTACCACCTGAATACCCCTCCAGCTCACCCCAATACATGGAGTCATTTGAAAAGTTAGTATGCTCCCCATACCCTTGAAAATTTGCTTTTGGCCATTTCAGTATATCAATGCTTCTCCTGGAATATGTAGCAATATGGCAGTTGCTTCTGCTTTGAAACACCATTTCCTTTTATTCCCCTACCTAAGTCTCAGGTCCCAGCAGAGCCTGCAGTGCTAGGAGGAGAGGTGGGCGGGACACAGAGGAGGGAGGTGTGCCCGCTGGGCCCATGCTCTGTCTGAAGGCTGCGAGGGCCCTGCTGCCTTGACACTTGAGTCCTTGGAATAATGACAGCCTCCCCTGTAGGGCTTACTTCACAATTAACGTCAGGGCTCTTGCGGTCGTAGGTGGATCGGCCCACGCTTGGAGAAATGGAAATAGGCTTCCCTGAGATCAGGCAAGGGATTGGTCAGGACTTGGAGAAAAAAATTCCTAGGTCATAAATTGACAGACCAAATAGAGTTGCCAAAGAACTAGACAACCTGATGTCTAGTCCCTTCCATCTTACAGAAATTCCTTTCACAAAGTAAGTAAAATAGAAAGTGATAGCATTGATAAGAAAATACATTATTAACTAGCAAAAATCTATCTGTATTCTACTAGCTCTTAGAACCTGTGGCCTCAAGACCACCTGTAGTCCTCCATATCTCCAAGTGTGGCCCCTGGACTCAATCCAAACTTCACAGAACAAATCCTGTTAATAAAAGGTTAGAACAAACCCCTGTATTAAAAGGATTTGTTCTGTAAAATTTGGATTCAGTCACAAGGCGGCACTCGCGGATGCAGAATGCCACATGTGGCCCAAGGCTTAGACCCTTGCAGTGGTGGAGGGGCACCGGAAACCTCCCAGGTGACATGCCTGCTTGGCTCCACGGTGTCCTCAAGGGAGAGGCCCCATGGAACCCCCTCGGCCCTGGAGCAGTGTGGCAGGCACAGTGGCTGTAGAAGTGTGACAGAAGGCAAGTACTCAGCCTGCTAGCTGGAGAAGGACAAAACAACTTTTAAATAGTGAGCACTATGATTAGAAACCCGATTGTTCCAGTAGGCAAATCCTGGCAAATGTCCCAAAACGAAAACAATGCTGAATGGGATAAACCTTCCTTTGAATCCCATCATCTTTCCTTCCCCCCTCCCTTCCTGCTTTCCTTCTCTCCTCCCTCCCTTCCTTCTCTCTCTCTTTTATTCCCTTTTTAGTCAAAGTACTCAGTGTCTCCATTAAATACATCATAGAAATGTTATTTTGCAACACGTGATGCCTTAACTCAGCTATGGTTTCTACCCAGGGCAGACTGTCCTGTGTCATCAGCGTTAGGTTCCTGCTCAGGAAGCCGTTGCAAGATGGAAAGGCTGCCCGTGAATAATAGTCTGCATTTTACTTGTGTAGCCACAACCTGGTCTTTTATTTTTGACACCTGTCAAAACCTTGCCAGGAACCAGGGACAGTCAGGTTTGTTGTGGTTTTATTTCATCCACGAATCAATATTGAAAAGTCATTGTGTGGCTGGCTCTTAAGCTTTTTGGATTTTTGAGATGCTTTTCATACCAGTTAAAAAGATTATTTTATCAGTGACCTTTGTAGACTAACTCTGTAGTAAACAGGAAAATATTCAGCCACTATGAATTATGCAAGACTTTGAAATTGTCTAGACAGTGTGAGAAGGCCAACAGATGGAGCAAATTCTTAGAAATGAAAAGCAGTTGAGCAGCAGAATGCTGAACCGAGATGGTCTCCGTCTCTCCCTCCTCAGCCTCTCTGTCCCTCACCTCTCCCCTGTTGCTCCTACATCCTATGACCCCAAGACACAGCAGGATTTATTTGGAGTCAGTTATGGTCTACCCTTTCGACTGATTTAGTAACAGGGTGCAATGTCAGCTATGTGCTCATTTGTCATACTTCTTTCTCAGTCTTGCTGCTGGGTAAAGTTTTAGTAGGTGAAGAGTCAAGGGTTGACACAGCGAGTAGGAAGCGTAGCTGTGGAAATCATCGCTGAGATGCCTTCTGCCTGCAGTGAGGAGAGGAGGGCAGGCCAGCAGGGAGACGCTTGGGCCTGCGCTGCCCTTTAAACACAGACCTCACCTTCCACAGAGTCCTGCTCCATTCCTCCCATTGTGGAAACCCGCATGTGTCTGTACAAATATCTTTGAGCATATTTACATGGTGGCAATGGAATGAAAAGATAAGGAAAAGGGAGACAATACTTTAATCATCACTTACTGATAAATCAATACATGTCTGAGGGGTGAATAAATGTGTTAACAATTGTCAGCAGAACTTTCGTCCCCAAGGAAAACAAAATAAAACAAAACGGAACTTTATGCTGAGGTCTGTGGAAGCTGCAAGACAACATATAACATGTGTGCCACCTATAAAAACCTTTTGCATTCCTGTGAAGTATCATGCATATTAAGGAGGTAACTAAGCAATGTGTGGTAGGATTCCCTCAAACCAGCTAAATGGTATAGAATCAAGTTCTCTTTGTGGGCCACTTGGGGGACGTCAGGGATGGATTTATCAGGCGATTAAATGGCAGCTGGTCCTCAAAGCGGGGTGAAATTTAGAGAGATGAAGGGGAAGAGCCCAGTGGAAGCAAGAACATCAGTCAGACTTTGAAGGTGGGAATCGTGGTCAGTGAGAGGGAGCAAGTGCAGTCGCAGAGGATGCTGGGTTAGCGGCTGCAGTGGCACCCAGGTGTGGGATGGACCAGGTGGGTCCATCAGCGCCTCACGCAGCCAGCTGTGTGCTCTCCCCTTGCACAGGCCTGCGTGAACTTACCTGCGGACCAGCACATGTTCCGTGAGGTTACCTGTCTGGTTTTCTCACTGTTGCTGTCTTAGTGGGGGCTCCCCCAGAAGCAGACCTGAGACAAGGACTTACATGGAAACGTTTTATCTGGAAGGTCGGGAAACACAGGCGGCATAAGGGGCAGCCAATAAAGAATGACTGCTCTGGGGATGAGAGGATGGCCTGCAGGGGTGCAGGTATCCACTCAGGCCCAGGGTGGGGCGATGACACACCAGTGCCATCGAGGCTGCTCTGGGGGTCTGAAGGACCCTCCCTGTTCTTGAAAAGTCCCTCAGGAAATTGGACGTCAGCCTGCAGGTGCTAGTGGGAAGGCCCAAAAGGTGGGAGTCTGGCTGTGAACACTTGGGAAATACCTTTTATTTAACTTCAAAATAGCCACAAAACCTAATGCAGTGTCTAGGCCACAAGAACTTGAGGAGAGTCAGATGAATGAACAAGTGTAGAGCCATCGTCTGCAGAATGTTTTCCCCCCCCGAAAGAAAACAAAGCAAACCAAAATAGTCCCTGCCGTGGAGCCTCGCAGTGGATGTCCTTTCTATCCTGACTGTCGTCTCTGCCACGGCGGCTTATCTAACGCCACCTCTGACAGTGCATTCATTGCGTCCTGAGGTCAGGGGTTCTTGGATGGCCGCCTAGGTCTCCTCCAGCCCTTGGGGCACCCTGAGCCCACTCCATGGGGAAGCCTGAGTCCCAGTGAGTGCAGGGGTTGGAGAGAGACATGCAGGGGTAACCCTGCTCAGGAACTTCCAGCATTACCTGCAAAGATCACACTGGGGAACTAACATGAGAAGATACAGGAAAAGTATGGCCAGAAGAAAAGCATTCAGGGACTTTAACTGAAAAATCGAGTCTTTGAATAGCTACTTCTTGGAAATCCTTTGGAAGAAATATAACAATTATGAATGCCAGGTAAAGTTACCTTTGGCTGACCACTTGCTCTTTCTCCACTGTTAAGGAACTCAATGTTTTCTGGAAAACTAAAATGGTTGATGCTGACATGCTGTGATAAACGGAGATGGTGCTGAAAGAGAGGCTTGTTTCCATCATTTCTATGTCCCCTTTAAAAGGATGTGGGTGATTCAATTAGCAGATTCAATTAAAATTGATTGAGAGCCCACAGATATTGCAGGATTAGGTTTCTTCATCAGCCCTCTCACCTTTCATTGTCTGGAAATTAACCACTGCAGGGTTGTTGTACCAGAAACATTGGCAGGATCTTTATGTAATTATTTGAGAGACCAAACAAAATTTCCTCTTTCTTTGTGCTCACCTAGAGTGAGTGATGCATGCTAGATTTAGACATGAATGCCAACTCTCCGGCCAAATCTCTAAGTTTCCATTTGTGTCTGAGCAGATCACATATGTTGGATAAGTCTTTGAGTTTAGCAAAGATGTTTATGTAGCACTGAATCGGGAGGCAGCAAGAAGATGAAGGGTTTAATGGATCAGTAGTCATCTTCAGTGGTCACAGTTTAGACAGATGACATATTAGGGAAATGTCAATATTTACCTACGTAGAATTCTTTTACCTATGCATCTCAAAAAAAAATTCACATTGCTAGCCTCAGAATAAACATTAAAAGAAAATGTGAAAATATTTTTGATGTCCTGTATTTTTCTAGTTTTGAATATAACTGGAGGAGCTTTATAGTAAAAAATGGATATCCTATAAAGGATTGCTGCCTTCATACTTTATACTATTAACCAGCAAAAACACTGGGAGGTTGCTTTACTTTTTTTTTTTTCTTCCTATATTGATGTCCTAGTCAAAGAAAGACTGTAGATTTGTGTCCTCTTCTGGTGTCTGAAACAGAGGTTGCATAGGTTGTCATGGTACAATTCTCTATTTTTTGGTAGGAAGAGAACAAGAGCTCAAATAGCTTTGAATTTGAGCTAAAAAATCATCTTATAAATGGTAATCTCTCTTTCAATGCCCTCTGAACTATAGATAGATAGACAGATATAGATATCATAGCAGCTGAGCTGATTATTCATTGAAGCAACATGTATTGTGTGCTCACTAGGTACTCAGAATTCAGGCCAAATGAACATGGTTTGTACTCTTGAGGGGCTTAAGGTGTATTGGAGGAGACAGCAGATTGTTTGCAAAGCCTCTTTCCTGGAATCCCCTCCTCCATTGTCACCTGGTTAAGTCCTTCTTAACTCACAGGTCTGTTTAGACATTGTTTCTTCTTTTTATTTTATTCTATTGTAATTAGTACACTTAACATGAGATCCACCGTCCTCACTAAGTGCACACCACATTGCGGACTGTGGGCACAGTGTTGCACGGCAGAACTCCAAGCCTCACTCATCTTGCTTGACTGAAACTTTCTGCCCATTGATTAGTAACTTCCAGATACCAATTTTTCTTAGAAGGCTTTCTTGACTCCAAAGCTTGGACCGTGTCCCTCTGTTCTCACTGTGGACAGGACACATGGCGCATCCCACTTTGTGTCCCTATGGTCCATCGCCCCTTCACTTGTCGGGATCCCGTCCTGCATGGATTTGCTGCACAGAATGGATGCTGCTCTATCCCCAGCCAATCCTGAGACTGGCCACGTAGCAGAAAATCCACAGGTGTTTCAGGAAAAATGAACGAAGTCAGCCAGTGCAGCACACGGTGGTGCGGCGTGTGATGGGGGTGGGAGTGGAATGGAGACTTCCAAGTCCAAAGCTTCCCAGAGTTTGGGAGGATAAATAAGAGTTTGTCAAACAACAGAGAACAGCGCTGGAGGCAGTAAACCAATAGCGGAGAGGTCCCAAGAGGTGAAGAGTGTTGCCTGGGGCAGAGCCTGGGTGAGAGGAGGCAGGCAGGCGTGAGCCTCCCAGAGATGACTGCGGGATGGCAGGACCACCCCTTTCCCCTCAAACCCCAGGCTCTAAGGTGGTTGCTGAGGAGTTGAGAGACTTGGCCAAGTTACTTCAGCCTGAGGGTCCCAAATGAGTGTCTGCAGAGGAGCTCTGCTAACAGCACCCTGGAGGGACCTTCTAAAAGTGTGCTTTTCCAGGTCCAGCTACAGAGGCTCAGGGCCACACGCCAAGGCAGCCTGGCACCACTCTGTGGGCTTTCAGAAGCCAGGCTGGGGGAAAACTGACAAGCAATCAGTGCCTCATCTTCACGGTGCCTCCCTCAGTCCCTCACAGCACTGTCCCCAGAGACACCCAGCACAAGACCAGCTGGTTACTCCGAGAGACGCCTGCACTACTTTAATGTCAGATGGCTGCTGTTACTTTATCATTTTTATTAATAATCATAGTTATGAAATTACTAAAAGTTCTGTCAGAGAGCATGGAATTAATAATCGTGTCTTCCCTGGAAGCCTCCCTGAGTCATCCTCAGCTCCACCCCTTCCTTCGAGATTCGGGTCAGATTCCCTTGAGAGCCCCAGTCCGAGTCCAGTCTGGCTTCCTCATAGTGGAATTTTTCTGAGTTTCTAATTTATTCTTTATGAGCAAATGCCTTTCCCGGCCTTCTTAGCACAAGGAGGGACTTCTGAGCATCGGCGAGAGGACAGTGCCTTCCTCCTTTGTCAACGGGAGCCAGGGTCCCTCGCGGGGTGTCAAGGTGCCCTGCGTGGGCGCAGCAGAGTGTCGGCCTCCCTGGCTTCTGTCCAAACTCTCCGCCTTGCTCACCGCCTGGCAACGTGCTCCTGCCTCCAACCTGGGAAACCACTTTCTCTTCTCTCTGTGTCATATGTGTTCTCGCCCAGAAAGGTGACACGATGACTCCTGAGCTGATCGCCTGCTCTCTCCCTCCTGTCTTTGCTTCACCCACTGGTCTGTAGGCTTAAGATGCTTTATTTGCAGCTAATGCCTGATTATTTTTCAAGGGACCGTACTGTGGGGTTCCCAGGAACATGGCCTTTCTCTTCCCATCTGAAAGGATGCTGCAGTGTCTGCCTCTGGGAACGAACAGAGGGAGAGTTGCGAAATGCGTGGCATTTTCTTCTCCGCCTTAGTCATGAGGGTGGCGGAGCGAGGTATCTGTTTTTCTTCCTGCCCTGAACCTCAAGGACAAATGGGGACACAGTGTCAGTGGGACCCTATTGCTGTGTTGCCATTGAGCTACCCCAGACTGGGATTTTCTTAGAAATCATGGCTACAACTAGATTTTTATTCTCATATTTCTCAGACCGGCACTCATGGAACAGCTGCTCTACCTGGCTGACAGGAGTCAGTGTTACAGCAATCACCTTGTTTGCCCAGATTCGACCCTGCAGTGACTCAGGAGTCTTCATCCTTTCCTATAGTCTCACTGTTTTTAATGCTTCAAGGCAATAGAAGATGACTGTCAACTCTGACGACCTAAGGTCAAGTGCTTTCTCAGAATTTTCTAAGCCTTACTTACTATCTTGCGGAAGCAATAACAATAAAAACTATTCTGGCAATTAAAGCTGTACACATCAACGGCTCTCCGTGTGCCAAGTTCGGTGCTGAGCACACACAAGGGATCTCGCAGGCACCCAGGAGGCAGGTGTGTCACTCACCTTATCTGTCCAATGTCGGAATGATTGTAGTTGCCTTACTACATCCAGAGAATGTCCTGGGGATCAAAACAAGTGTCGTATATGAAAGTACTTTGCTCTTTGCTCGTGCCACAGTACCATACAAATGGCAAACGTTATTGATCTGCACCCCGTCTGAGCACATTCCTGACTCACCGTTCATAGTACAAATGCGCAAAGATGCTTTGCCAAGAGTAGGCTAAAGTTTGCCCTGCTCTGCTCAGCACGTCTCCTGAGCACGATGCCAGGCAGGCTGATGTAGCGTAGCCCCCATGACTAGGGCACAAAGGGACCAACACAGGGTCAGCTTCTATCACCACAAGGGCTACATACAAATGGCCTGCAGACACAGATTAGAAATTGCCATTGCCCATTGCTCCTTACTAGCATTAATTCTAAGAGTATTTTCTTAAATTAAAAAAAAAATATGGCATTTTACTGTATAACTAAGTCTGAAACAGCAATTGAGTCTGATTATAATTTCTGCATTAACACCATTTCCTCCACTGAGTGATTTTTCATTAAGGTCCAATAATTACTACTTAAAAATGATGTTGGACCACTTTCAATGTTTTAGTCATACATCTAGTGCTAGGTCATTATGGCTGCATTTTTTATTGTCCCAGATTATGTGTTAAATACAAACTGTATAGGTACTTTGAACTGAGCTATAAGAATTTGCCTCTAGGTATTGAAATAAAATTGTATTTTCCAAGAGCAAACTTCCATCAAAAGGCAGGGTTTTATTAAAGGACTGCAAATATTTTTTATGACCATTGGTGTGTGCCTGTATATACATAGATAGTGTTACATGTTGAATTAAGTTCCCTTAAAATCATATGTTGAAGTCATAATCCCAGAACCTCACAATCTGACCTTATTTGGAAATAGGATCTTAATGGCTATAGGTAAGATGAGGTCATTAGTGTGGGCTCCAATTCAGTATCACTGATGTCCTTTAAAAAGAGGGAAATTGGGACACAGGTAGACACAGGGGGAGAACATCATATGTAGATGAAGGCAGAAATGGGAGTGATGCATCAGAAGCCAAAAAACACCAAAGATCACCAGCAAATTTCCAGAAGCTGAGAGAGAGAGGCATGGGATAGATCCTCCTTCACGATCTTCAGAAGGAACCAACCCTGCCAGCATCTTGACTTCTGACTTCTAGACTCCAGAACTGTGAGACAGCAAATTTCTGTTGTTTAAGCCACCTAGTTTATGGTGTTTTGTTATGGCTGCCCTAGGAAACTAATAGAGATGAAAGAGAGATAAAGAGGCAGATACATAGAAATAGAGAGATGGTAGACAGATGAAGGTAGATGTGTAGATAAAAAGATGACAGAGAGGTAGACTGAGAGGCAGATGATGGATATAGAAACCTACTGTATATTCACACGCCTTTTCCTGTCTGCTTTAATTTATATATATATTTTTTACTTTTTATTAAAGTAAAATATACACTCAGAAAAGCACACACATAGTAAGCGTGCAGACTGACAACTTCCCTCAGTGAACACACCCATGTGACACCATCATGAAACAGAAACGCCAGGCACCCCAGGGGCTGCTCTCACACCCATCCCAGTCACTGGGCCCACCCCCTTCCCAAGGCTTCCACCACCCTTATTTCTACCAACATAGATTACTTTACTGATTTCGAAATTTATGAAGATGAAGTCATAGTATATGTACTATTTCGTATCTGACATCTTGTGTATATAACACTATGTTATGCGATTCATTCATGGTGTAGGGTGTAGCTACATTTCACTTGTGTTCATCGATAAATAGTATTTCGTTGTATGAGTATATTACAATTTATCCATTTTACTATTGAAAGACATAATGATTGTTTTCAATTTGGAACAACTGGTCTTGCTATAAATATTTTTGGTACATCTGGTCTTTGGTGCATATTTTTACGCATTTCAGGTAAACATGTACCAAAGAGCGGAATCGCTGAACTGAAGAGCATGCTCGTTGGGCTTTAGAAAATACTGGCAGTTTCATATAAGAGTTCCAGTTGTTCTGCATGCTCACCAACCTTCAGAATTGCCTTTTCCCCCACTTCCTCACTTCCCTTTTTCCTTCCTTCTAGTCTGTCTCTCTTCTCTCTCCCTTTCCTTCTTTCTTTTCTATCTGTTATAATTGCAGCCACTCTGATGAACATGTATAGTTTGATTTTATTTGCCTTTTCCTTCCAACTGCGTTGGAGCACCTTCTCATGTCCTTATTGGCTACTTGGATAGACTCTTCTGAGAAGCAGCTCTTCAAGGCTTGGCTGTTTTGTGGCTGCTGTTCTTTTAAGGTTTTCTATTTGTGTTTCTGACAGGTAGGTAGAAATTCATTTGTGCTGACAAGTCTTTCGATAGATATACATATTGCAGATATATGTATTATCCACTTTTTGGTTTGCTTTTTTACTTTCTCAATGGTGACTTTTATAAACAGAAGTTTTTAATTTTAATAATGAAGAATGTATCTTTTTTCCTTTCTGGATAACACATTTTGCTTTCCGTTTAGAATTCTTTGCCTACTTCAAGGTCATGAAAATTCTTTACATTTCATGTTTAGGTCTTCCACCCAAGGGGAAGTAATTTTTGTGTATGTATGAGGTAGGAGTCAAAATGTATTTGTGAAACATAAACACTCCATTATTTCTGTAGCATTTATTGAAAAGAGTTATATATTATATATCTCATATATATCTTGTAAGATATTAAAGCTTGTTACGGAGCTGCAGCTGTAAGTTGTCCAATTTTGTTGTTCTTTTCAAAATTGTCTTGGCTATTCTTTAATCTTTTCAATTTCTTATTTTCAAAATACTTGATGGTATTTTGATTGAGATTGTGCTGAATCGAGAGACGAAATGACAGGTGATATTCGGTTCCTCGGTCGTTGAACACAGAGTATCTCTTTATTTAGGCATTCTTCAATTTTTGTCTATAACATTTTTAACTTGGTTACTATTGTTAGATTAATTCCTTGTTAATGTCTTTTTGATGCTATTATATTTTATATTATTTTAAATACCTTATTCTGTTTGTTTCCTGCTGGTTTATAGAAATGCAATAGATTTTTGTATGTTAACTTTGCTACCAGTCTACTTGCTAAATTGGCATATCAATTTTAGTGGACTCTTGGACTTTCCACATACTTAATCATGTTGTCTGTGAATAAATACAGTTTTATTTCTTCTTCTGTAATCCTCACACATTTTCTTTCCTTAAAACGTTGGCTAGGAACTCAGGCAGAACAATCCAATAGAAGTGGTAATAGCGGGCATGCTTTCTCATTTTTGGTCTCAGGGTAAAATACTTAAATATTTTACAATAAAAAGATGATAATTTCAGTAGGTTTTACTATAGATCACCTTTATCAGATTAAGGAAGTTTTTTTTATTCTTAGGGATTTTTTAAAAAATTATGCATATAAGTTGAATTTTGTTAAGCAATTTATTTACATGTATTAAAATGACCTGATTTTTAAAATGTAGTGAATTACAATGATTGATTTTTGAAAACTAAACTAAACTTTCATTTCAGGAATAAATCCCAAATTAGTTTGATGGGTTATACATTTCATATATTGACTGATTCAATTTTCTCATATTTTGTTCAGAAATTTTACATCTATATACAGGAGATGGCCTCTAATTTCCCCTTTTTGTAGTCTCATCAGACTTTAGTACTATGATTTCACTGATTTCACAAAAAGCTGTAAAATACTCTCTATATTTCTGTTACCTGGAATAGTTTGTATAAGATTAGTATTTTGTCTTCCTTGAGTGTTTGGAAAATTTTGCCAGTGAAACAACATGGCCTGGATTTGTATGTGTGTGTATTTGTGTGTGTGTAAAGGTTTTGAAGAAAATAATGCATTTATTTGTAAGACATAGGGCTTCTCAAATTTTCTATTTCTTTTCTTCTTCACTTTGGTAGGCCACATTCTCCTAGAAATTTATCCTTTTTATATAAAATTTTAAATTTATTGGCATAAGGGTTATAATACTATCTCTTGCAATATTTTCAATGCCTGTAAGGTCTATAATGATGCCACTTTTTTATTTCTAATTTTGGTAATTTTTTTCTCTTATCTCTCCCTTATTCACTCAATCTTATCAGGGACCTGCCAATTTTATTAATACAATGAGAAAACCAACTTTTTGACTTATCTACTGTCTCTATTGTATATATTTTTATTTCATTAATTTCTGCTCTTATCTATATTATTTATTTTCTTTTATTTCCTCTGGGTTTAATGGATTTGAGCTTCCAAGTTTCAGAGATTATTTGATATTTAGCCTTTGTGTGTATGTGTCTAATATTAATATATACGTTTAAGCTTATAAATTTCCTTCTAAGAACAGTTTTTACTTCACTCCTGAAGTTTTATTATATTGTATTTTCATTATCACTCAATCCAAAATATTTTATAATTTCCCTTGAGGTTACTTCTTTGACTTACAGATTTTCTATAAGTGCATTACTCAATTCTCAGTATTTGGGAGTTCCCAGTTATATTTTTTATTGATTTCTAGCTTAATTCCACTATGGTCACATAAGTTAATCTTTATGATTTCAACTTTGTGAAACATTTTGGCACAACATAGTTGCAGTTTTAGTAAATGCTTATGTATGTTTACAAAAAAAGAAATCTATCCTTCAGTTATTGATTGGTGAGTACTTATCTATTTTGGGCACAATTAAAGAACATTTGTGTTCCTTGATTTTCTACAATGGCTTCCTGAAGAAGAAAAGAACTTAAAGTTCTGAAAGCATATGTGGCCATTGTTAAAAAGCATACTCGACCTGAGTGCACTTGGGAGGATGGAGAGGGAGGAATGCTTGAGGCCAGGAGTTCGAGACCAGCCTGGGAAATGTAGCAACCCCATTTCTAAAAAAAGCATGAAAAACTAGCCAGGTGTGTGTCACATGCCTATGGTCCCAGCTACTCAGGGGGCTGAGGCAGGAGGATCACTTTAGTCCAGAAGTTCAAAGCTGCAGTGAGCTATGATTGCACTACTGCACTCCAGCCTCGTTGACAGAGCAAGATTCTGTCTGTTAAAAAAAAAAAAGAAAAAAAGCATACTCTTTTAATGGGATGTAGTATCAGCCAAGCAAAGGAACAGGCCATTGTGAATGACAGATTTGTTCTTCACTCAAGGCCTCTGACACCACGTGGAGGTATACAGTTTGGGGTTCACTTGTTCTTCCCTATAGCGGGGTATAGAAATATTCTAGGAGATTATAAATGTGCGTTCTTTCCTGTGGTCCTAAGACCTCCATTTCTCCTTTCCCTCCTTTCCGTAGTGTCTTTCTCTTCTTTGCCTGGGCCACCATCAGTCCTCAGGAAAGGACCAGAAAGCCCAGTGCCACAGACTCTCAACAGGTCTCGCTGCCTCTAACCTCTCGCCTCCGCCACTAGGGTCACATCACCCATGTCCTTAACCTCCTTAAATGGCTCCATACAACCAGCACAATAAAGTCCAGACATATTATTCTGCCATTTGAGGCCCCCATGACCAAGTCCTGGCCCAAATCCCATGCCGTGTATCCTGCTTCATCTCCCTGTGCCCTCCACGACCCAGCCCCATCTGGCCACCCAGAGCTCAGTGCCACCCTGGCTCTCGCGGTGTCCTGCTGCCTGCGCTGTGAACGCTCGCCCTCCCCGCCCAGGATATTCACTCCTAGGCTTTGGCTCCAGCTCAGCCTCCTACCCGAAATTTTCCCTAAACTCCTTCCTGACCCCACATTTGTCCCTTCTCTTATATCTTACCCCGTTTTGTTCCTCCCTGTCCAGTTTCCTTTGCATGCTGTCTTTCATCCGTCCGTCTGTCTCTGTCTGTCTCACTGGAACCCAGCTCTGCTATACAGGGCCGGGTTTCGGGTGTTTTTGGTATCCCCTTGGTATTTCACACGCACTTCCCAGATTTACCCAATCAAAGAATGCGGAATCGGATCCCTTGGGATCTGGGACTGCTCATTACAACTTGCAAAGTAAGTGCCCTTCTTAGAACCAGTGTTTTAAGTGAAACAAGTCAGATGAAGGTCGGAGTGTATCAGAGTGATATTCTGTAAGTCAGGCTGAAACAGGAAGCATTAAGAAAGAAGTAGCTCAGAGTTGGCGATAAACAAGATTAAGTAGAAAGGGAAGTCAGGGTCACCTTCCAACCCAGAAGATTAGAATTTCCACTTTCCATGTGTTAAAAATAAATCTATGATCTGAAATCAAAGGATGCGGTCACAGCCCCTGCCCCCTTGGAAGGCCCCTTGCCAGCCCGTGTTCCGGAGTTTTCCCGCACAGCCCTGAGTTCAGACACATCAGCTTGAGATGCTTGGGATGGGAGTTATTGAACTGACTGAGAAATATCACAGCCAATAAGTAGTTTAGACATTTCTCCCAATTATGCTGCATGTCCCTATCCTTTTCTGGAAAGAAAGGGAGAAAACTATCCTATAGCTCCCATAATTTATGGGCTTCCTGTCTGCTCAACAACCAGCCTGGAAACCTGACTCTGGGTTCTATTCCGCATGTCTCTCCTTCTCTTTTTTCTTTGCCAACAACTGCTGCCATTTCTTCTTCTAGAACTGACCTCAAATTAGAGACTTCCTCTCTACTCCCTGACCTCTCATCACCTCCTGCCTGTACTGTTTCCTAGCTGGCTTTCTTGTCATTAGTGTTTCTTCTCTAGGAGCCACCCTCAACATTTTCCCAGAATTGTCTTCCTGAACAAGGTTTCAGCAGGTCCCTCGGCTCTGAAGAGCACAGAATGGGTCCATATTGCTCTAGCCACTCACTTCCATCTCCTCTACCTAATTTTCAAGTTCATCCATAACTTGTGTCCTCCTATTTTATCCAATTCTATTTCCTCCTTCTTTCCAAAAGCCAAAATTTAGTTCAGAGGTAGTATGACATAATGGTTTAAAAAGTGTTAATTTTGCTTTATCACCTACAGACTGTGGCCCCTAAATAACCTCTATGTGCCTCAGTTTCCTCATAGGTTAAAGTGGATGTAATCATATCCACCTTACATAGTCGTGGTAAAAATCAAATGATTCGATATGCATAAAGTGCATAGAATGGTGCCACACATAGTCAAAGCTATAAGTATGAAGAAGTGGTAATTATTTCAATCAAGTAGCTCTGTTTACTTTTATCAGCCCTGAACTTGCTCACGCCTCTCCTTTTCTATACAAGTATCAAAACTCCGCAGCCTTACTACACTGACCCCCTGCTCCGGCACTCACAAAGATTTAGCTCTTCTGTTCTCCAGACTCTTGCATCTTGTTCTTCGCGTCAGCTCTTCCCAGCAAGCATTCTCGCAAATCCTTTCAAGTAGGTTATGTTGATCTCTCCAGCTAACATTGAATCTTCATCTATTCATCAATTCATTTCTCACCAAACATTTATTGAAACTATCTGCTTTGTTTACAACATTCTGCTCAATCCATGCATCCTTGGTTTGCCTGAAATCTGTATCTTTATAACCTGATAATAAACTACTTTTAAAAATGTATTTTTGTCCCTTAATTTCAGCAAACATTTATTAAGCTCCTATGATATGACAGGTATTAGATGTGCAAAGATAAAACAAGAGTCCCTACCCTCAAGGAGCTCACAGTCTAGCAGGAGATACAAACTTACAAACACCAGTTTAGTGTCCTATCATCAGAGCTTCCATTTAATTATATTCTGGAAATGTTTGCATTTTTCCCTTTCAATGTATATATGTGTCATATTTCAGGCTTTTTATTTTCATTATATAAACATATATATGATAGCCTAAAACAAAAAATAAAAGATCAGTCCATTCTTAGGAATTTCAAGTGAGAATATGCATATTTTCCCAATATTCTCCAAAAGGTGTCCCACATAATCCTACCTGTGCAAAAATATTGACTGGTTTATGCCTTGCAGTTTTCACTATGCAAGAAGAAGATCCTTCTCAAAGAAGGTTGGGAAATGATGCATGCTATAAGCCTCTCTTTGAGATTTATAATGAACATCGGTATGTCAAAGGCTCTGAGTAAACCTGCAGTAAGAAAATGATTAACTTTCTAACCTGCAGAACTGTAAGCTACTGGTAGTAAATTTGTTTTGCTGTAGGCCACCAGGTTTGTGGCAGCTCCTTACACACCAACAAGAAACTGATATGTCCTTAAAATAAAGAATAGCAATTATCCCAAATGTTAGTGTTGGTTCAGGGTAAATTACATAAAGGATTTCGAAAGCTTTATGCTTATTAGAGTCAGGGGGAAAAAGGTGTCATTGTAAACAAGGCAAGAATTGGCAGTGCTGTAGTTGCAATGGTTTGTCTAGGTTCCTAACCCCACAAACCTCCTTCCCCTCAGCTGAGCTGTTCAGGCATCATTTAAAGGTTCAGACCCCAAGTCTGACATCAGCCTGGGAGGTGGGACGGAGCCTCCTCTGTGGGAGCTGGAGTGATTCCCCAAGTCCACCTGTTTCTCCTGCTTGGAGCATCCCTCCCAGTTGCCATTAAGAGCTACAGATCTTTTTTGTTAACAAACCTCAAGTGAAATAACCAGATCCCATGTTGCCCGCCACGCCTGGACTACTTGGGAGCTCGATTCCAGTCCTCTAAGCCTTTCGTTCCTTGCTGCGCTTGCAAAGAATGCAACCTAGTTGAGGCTTTTCACCCTTCTGCAAAATCTGCCTGACACCCAACAGCTGACCATGGGATTTCTGAATTTGCCAGTGCCCGGGACCTCATGCTGCCTTGCCAGGATGCCACCTGCTAACTTTAGTGTCATGACGTGTTGCTCAAGCCTGATGCCATCCAGGCCCTGCCACTGGATTCCCTGATCTTTCTGCCCCCGTAGCTTGGGACAACCTTAGTCCATCAGCATTTCTGAATCCACACTTAGACTTTCTTCCACATCCAAACATCTTTTCCTCAGCAGCTGCCCTCAACTACCTCAGAGAGAAAGCAGTGACTCTTGCACTTTGAACTTTTCACTGCCTTAAAATTTCCTCTTCCAGCTGATCTCTGCATGCTTCTCACCCTGCTGCCCCACAGACCCCGAGGTGACCATGTGCGGATTCCCTGCCCCTCTCTGCCCCCCAACAGTCATCCTCTCACTAGGTCTCTGGACTTGTTGTCTCAAGAAAATTTTTTCTGTTTGCTTTTCTTAAAACTATTTTTTATTGTGGTAAAACATGAAATTTGCCCTTTTAACCATTTTTAAGTGTACAATTTGGTGGCATTAAGTACATTCACATTGTTGTGCAGCCATCAACACCATCCATCTCCAGAACTTTCTCATCTTCTCAAACTGATATCTGTCCCCATTAAACACTGACTCCCCATCCCCCTCCCTGACTCCCTGGCAACCATCGTTCTACTCTTTGTCTCTATGAATTTGACTATTCTGGGACCTCCTGTAAGTGGAATCATACAGTATTTGTCTTTTTATGTTTGGCTTATTTCACTCAGCATAATGTCCTTAAGGGTCATCCGTGATGTAGCAGGTGTCAGAGTTTCAGTTCATTTTAGAGCTGGATAATATTGCATCGCGTGTGTATACTGCATTTTGTTTATCCATTTATCTGTCAGTAGATACTTGTGAGTAACATTTCTTTAGTATAAATATAGAAGTATCTGTTTGAGTCCTTGCTTTCAATTCTTCCTTTAGGTATATACCCAGAAGTGGGATAACTGGATCATATCATAAGTCTATGCTCAACTTTTTGAGTAACTGCCATACTGTTTTCCACAGCGGTTGGACCTTTTTACATTCCCACCAGCAATGCATGAGAGTTCCAATTTCTCCACATTCTGGCCAACACTTATTTTCTGTTTTCTCATTTATAGCCATCCTAGAGTGTGTGGTCTCTCGGCCTTTAATCACTTCATCTCTGGCTCCTTTCCCTCAAGCTACAAATACACAAACACAACCTCTCCGCTGGGATCTTAGAGCAAACTTTTCTGGAACAGGACTTTCACACAGACCTACCTCGCTTCTGAGTGTGATTCCAAATTCTTAAAAGTAGTCCAAGGACGTCTATCTGCCTGTAGTTCCACACCTCACATTCTCTCCATAATGCAGTGAAACATTAGTTTTATCCCCAGTGCTCTAGTGACACTTCTTGTTTCCAACTCTTCCTCAGTTCTCACCAGACACACTTGTGTATGCCTCTGCTACTCAAAGTGTGGCTTGGGGACTGGTAGGTCAGCATGACCTGGGAGTATGTAAAAAATGTAGGCTCCCCAGCTCTCCTAGACACATGGAATCAGAGTCTGCGTGGTGCTCTAGGCACAGCTCTGCAGAATTCTAACGCTAGACACACACTCTTCCTTGAGACAATCTTGTCCTTGTGCAGATCCAAAGTAGTTCTGTAGGGTACATTTCCTAACTGTCTAGACATTGTTTCTCAGCATCTTTGCTGGCTTGTTTTTTTGATCACTCCCTTGACTTTGTAATCCTCTCAGGTCCCGTTCTCAGCCCCCTCCTTTGGAAACTCAGCCTGTCCTTACAACATCACCTCGTTCATTCACATGGCTTCCATAATTACCTTCACACTTATTGGTCCTGAAACTTCATCTCTGGCTCAGAGCTCACACTTAAACTCCGGGCCCATAATTTTATGTACCAGCCAAACGTCTCTAGCCTTGAACACCGCTGAGCACATGAGCCCCAGCATCGCAGAGTCAGACACTCCCCACACTCCTCATCTGCTTCTGAAGGAGACATCAGAATCTCCCTGGTCACCCTAAGGTCCCACTCTAATCCCTCCTTGTTTCCCTGTCAGAGTTAGTAACCAAAGCCTACTGATGCTACCTGTAAACACTTTATTATCAGAACCCCTAGAGATCTCCCAAACACCCCCTTCTCCTGGACCCGGCTGCACAGCTTCCAAAGGTCTCCCCACCCCACGCGAGTTTTCTCACACGTTCCTTCCCCAGGCCTGTGTGGCACTGCTGTAGCGCAGACACTCATCTGTGAGCTCTGCAATAGCCTTTAACCAGACTCTCACCTCTAGTCTCAGGCCACTGCTACCTGTTATTTTTCAAAAAATACACATAACCCTGTAATTTGCCTTATTAAAAACATGTCACCCCATTACCTATAAGCTAAGGTCCTAAGTCCTAAGGAAAACATTCATGATCTTTCACAACCTGTTAAAGTCTATGGATTTTCTCAGCCTCATCGTCCAGTTCTGGGTTCGATACCAGTGATTCTCAGCCCTGGCTGTCCACGAGGCTCACCTGCAGAGACTTACAAACCTCAGCCTCTCTGCCCAAGACGTGCCATAAATCAGAAACTACGGGAGTGGGACCCCAGCACTGGTGGCTTGAAAACTGGAAGAGGAGCTGATGAGGGTTTCTGAATGTCAAGGACACACCACTTCCCACAGCCTTGCAGGAGACGCCACTGCAGATCCCTACCCGATAACACGGAACCCTCTCTATTTAGGGGAAAAAAGAAAGAAAAAGAGAGAGGGAATATTCTTCCCTTTGCAGAGGCAGCCCTTCTTGTAATATCCATAATGGATTTTACTTTAATTCTAATTTAGTAAAGATGAAAGCCAACATAAGAAGTCCAGTAAAATATGATCTTCCAGGAATTGAGACCTGCTAGGGGATGCATTAACTTAATTGGTCTATGTTCATAGAATGAGGAAAGTAACACAGTGATCTCCAGGGTGTGTCATAGAAGCGTATTTGTTGTCTAGCTATGAGAGAAAATAACAAAATAGTGTGAGCGGTGTGAGGGGGGTCTTTTATTCTTCTTTAAAGTTACTTTGCTTCTGAAGCCCGACTTTGCTGATTCTCCAACTTGGAAAAGTCCTCATTGTGAATAAGACTTAACTGATGTTCTAAATGGTGATGAAGATCATTTAAAAAATTCCAAGCAACTTGAAAGAAAAAAAGGGAGGGTTAGTCCCATATTTAGCATCATATTTAATTTTCTAAGATGCCATATTGAATTTTTCATCATATCATCTGCATAACTTTCTGATTTGACTCTTTCAAATAGTAAAATATATTACATTTAGTATTATGATTTTGTCAGACTACTGCCCCACCCCAATAAACCAGCAGCCAGCTACAAATGTCTTTCTTAGCTTGTTATTCACAAGGTATACCAAGGTACATACCTATGTACTTCTCAACTTGTTGAAAACATTCTTTTGGAAGATGGTGGTGTTAGTATAGTTTGTGAATCATCTTGAAATCCCACCCACTCTCTAATAAAACTTCACACTACAACTGGGATAACACAAAAGAAATTAAACAAACATTTGCAACAAAATGAGGTGACAAGACACCCTCATAACTTTTAAAATGCCAGAAAGGGACCAATAACAGCTAGGAGACCTGAATGACATCGTCACCTGTCTGGGAGGAAGCCCATGGAGCCTGTGGGACAGCCCAGAGGCTGAGGACCCAAGAACCCAGGCAGCCCCACGACGACACTTGCTGGCTGCAGCCCCACTGAGAAGGGCAGCAGAGAAGGCAGAATGTTCTACACACCAGTGTGTGGGGAGCACTAGGGAGTCCACTAATGCTGACCAGCTGAACTCCCTTCCAGGACAAAGTCCACATAGAGGAGAAGCTGCTGGGTATAGAACCCAAGTGAGCAGGACAGAGACTGCAGGGGAGAGAGAAGAAAGGAGAGAGAGAGAGGGGTGAGCTGGGGGGTGGGTGAATAAGACCAGCCACACCCTTGATGGTTCATGAAGACAATAGAGGGTGAGCTGGGGCCTGGAAGCTGGAAACGTTCTTCACGCTCATCTCTCCATCCTAAAAATTCAGAAAAGCTAGTCTCAGGTGAACATGAGTAACTGAAAAGGATCACTGTTTAAGTCCATACAAAGTTACACCAACAAAAAAAGAAGGAACAACATAAGGTTCCTACAGATAATGAGACTACACCTGTAAGACATGTCCACAAAACAGATAAAAAATGAAACTCACAGTATTTCAAAATGAAGTAAAAGACATTAATAAAACAATAGAAGACATTAAAGATCAACAGAACTCAGAATTAGCAAAACTTAGGAATGTGGTAACAGTATTCAGGAAAGAATTAAAATTAAAAAGAAATTATGTTAGAAATGAGATCTAAATTAGAAGAAATACACAACACCTTAATAGAAAATTAAAAGGAGGAAACTTTTTTTTTTTTTTGAGACAGAGTCTCACTGTGTTGCCCGGGCTAGAGTGAGTGCCGTGGCATTAGCCTAGCTCACAGCGACCTCAAACTCCTGGGCTCAAGCGATCCTACTGTCTTGGCCTCCCAAGTAGCTGGGACTACAGGCATGTGCCACCATGCCTGGCTAATTTTTTTTTCTATATATTTTTAGTTGTCCAGATAATTTATTTCTATTTTTTTAGTAGAGACGGGGTCTCGCTCTTGTTCAGGCTGGTCTCGAACTCCTGAGCTCAAACAATCCGCCGGCCTCGGCCTCCCAGAGTGCTAGAATTATAGGCGTGAGTCACCGCCCCCGGCCAAAAGGAGGAATCTTTTAAAAATAAAATGGAAAATGATCCAAAAGAAAGTGGAAAAATTTACATAAGAGGAAAAAAATTTCAAAATATGTGCAGTAGAATTTCCTAAAGAAGAAACAATAAAGACTGAGGACCATAACTCAATCCATCTTTCCCGAATTAAAAAGAAAGACTGAAACGACACATTGAAATGGAGCACCGTGTTCCTGAGCACACAGAGCCAGCAGGACCAAGACACGGTCCCACAAAATTATCGAGTTTGGAAAAAAAGAGAAAAAAAGTCCTTTGGATATCTAGGCAAGGAGATTAGTCAATTAATAAGGAAAGCCAGATTGCCTTCCGAATTTTTAACAGCAACGTTGAGTAATATTTATATTTATGATGTCCCTCAAAAGATACGTGAGTGAAAGGTTTTGCATTTTGCCCATCACCCTAAATAACAAACAGAGGGGCAGATTCTCTAAAAGAAAATGGTATTCCTACTGAATTGGCATTGCAATGGGAATACATGTGCCATAGTAAACTATGTGTGTATTCAGCGAGGTAAAGGAAGACAAAGGTTTTATTTTATTTTATTTTATTTTATTTTTGAGACAGAGTCTCACTCTGTTGCCCAGGCTAGAGTGCCGTGGCCTCAGCCTAGCTCACAGCAACCTCAAACTCCTGGGCTCAAGCAATCCTTCTGCCTCAGCCTCCCAAGTAGCTGGGGCTACAGGCACGCACCACCATGCCCGGCTAATTTTTTCTACATATGTTTTTAGTTGTCCAGATAATTTATTTCTATTTTTTTAGTAGAGACGGGGTCTCGCTCTTGTTCAGGCTGGTCTCGAACTCCTGAGCTCAAAGGATCCACCCACCTCGGCCTCCCAGAGTGCTAGGATTACAGGCATGAGCCACCACACCTGGGCAAGACAAAGGTTTTAAAAGAAAAATGAGGAGGATTGCATACTTGTCTTGAAATAATTATCTTTGGCTACAATGACCAATAACCAGGGTGGTGCCAGTCCAGTGCTGGACAGGCAGTTTCTGGGCAGATGTCCTCATAGAAGTTTGTGTGTGTGTGTGTGTGTGTGTGTGTGTGTGTGTGTGTGTGTAAAGTTGCAATGGCCTTTGTGCAAAGTTAAGAATGTTGCAGTCTTCCGTGACACTTCCTGTTGTCAAGCGTTCGCCCAAGAGAACCCTTTCTTCATGGCCTTCCCCAGCTCTATTTGTCAGGGTTTTAAAAACAAGTGACTCCATTTTGATTCTGACAACTTTCACGCAGCAAATATAAAAGTCACAAACAGTTATAAACTTGAAGAAACTCAGTAAACATTGTTCTCATTAGCCCCCCCCCGCCCGAGGAATGTTCTAGAGAAAGAGCTTGGGACACCCCAAATCAACACAAGGACAGGTGATGAGAAACACCTGAGAAACACTAAGGTGATGTTCCATGGGCATCCTGGGAAGACACATCCTTAACTGTCTACCAGCTAGAAACCTTGGTCACAACAGACCCTGTGAAGCAAATCCGAAAACATATTTAGAAGTTCGTGACAACAAATATGCAGTTACCACAGTCGTAGCTTGGATATCACCTAGATTATCGAGGTAATACTGTTCTATTTTAAAAAGCAAGAAGAAACTGTGACTTTTTACTAATAAACATTGAAGTCATAATTGGGAATGTTATGTCTTCTGGGTAGAGAGTGTGATGTTTGTATATACATTATCTCTGTTGGACTATTACTTCTGTGTACCTAAAACTTAGTTTACAAGTGGTTTATAAATTATTCTTTTCTTCTATATATCTTTTTGGTACTTTCCAAAATTTCCCACCATGAATCCTTGTTGGTTTTATACACCCGCAAATGTTTTAACAAGGGAAAAGTATTTAAAGCTTACAAATAGTCAGATATTTAAAGAAGTCAATTTATTTGATTTTTTAATTGTCAGTGAAATAGCTAGTTAAGGAAACACATGAGCTTGAATACGTCTCATTGAGCCAGTGCTTCGCATTAGAGATAAGAAGAGCAGCCCCTTTGAGGAGAGTGTTGTTCGTGTCTTCATCGCCTCGCTCCGCAGAATCTGGTCTTTGGTGTGTTTATTCACAGGGATATTCTCTTCAGCTTTTTCTCCTTTTCCACATCTAGTACACACACAGGATGAGATACGCAATCAGAAGAATACCAGAGTTTGGGGGAAATTCTTTCAGCAGTAGATTTTTGAAATGTAATTAAAGTAATGACCTTTGATCAGGAAACCCCTCAGCTTTGGCAAGTGATCTCAAGTCCTCTGCTGAGACCAGCTACCCCTCTATTCAAAATCGTTCTCCCACATGCCTTCTTTTCCATTTCGGAATAGTTGAACGTTTTATTAACAAGCTTCCTCCCCACTGTCTTTCTAAAGCTAGCAGCCCACCCAGTGGCTGTCTTGCTTCCCCCAGCAGTCTTCTGGGTCCACACCTGTCCCCTCCTGGGGAGTGTCCTGTCGTCATTCTCTCTGGCACCTTCATCCCTCCTCTTCACTCCTTTGTTCCTGCTGGCTCAGTTCTCTTACTCTGTTTTCATTACATGTAAAACCAAAACTAAAACTAAATGAAACGAAGGGATCCCTTAAACCCATCAGCACCTCACGTTTCATTCGTAACTTCTCAAAGTCTAATTCACACCCGTGCTCCCCCATGCTCCTGTCTTCTCTTCCTGCTTCCTTTCCTTAATTCCTCCCACTGTAGATGGAGCAGCCTGCTCTCTCCAGATGCCCAGATGGCTTCCGGATTTTCAACCCCCCTGGTGGGAAATCCTTGGCCCTCCTGACCCCCCTGCCCTGTTTCCTGGAGCGCCTCACTGAAGAATTCTTACCCACCTTTTCCGCTAACACCCTTCCCATCCACGCTTGCCACCCCAAGGCCTTCCTACTGTCTTCTGAGGATTTTATATGCACATATAAACCAGATATGTCAATATTCTTTTTTAACATAAAATATGGTTAAACTGTTCCATGTCTCAAATTAATACAAATACAGTCTGGTGTCCCTATGTATAATTATCTATAAGACAAATTTAAAAAATGGAAGTTTAATGTCTGTGCTTTCACTACATATACTTCTATGATAGGAAATCTGAAATTGATCTCCAGAGACAATGTATGGCTTTGTGTTCCCACCAAGTCTGGGTGCCACTTCCTCACAGCCTTTTCAACAGAATGTATTTTCAAACTTTGATCTCTGCCAGTCTCCTATGAGATGAATGGATCCCCTGTGGTTCTAATGCTCAGTTCTTAGAAGAGAGGTTGAACTACTTTTCATGTGTTTAGAAGCCATTTGTATTTCTTCTAGTATGAATACCATACTCATATCCTTTGCCTTTTCTGTTGGGTAGCAGATTCCTCTCTTGTTAATTTGTAAAATACATCATCGTATATTAAGGAAGTTAACGTTGTGTGTATCAAACATATTGCAGCTCTCTTTCTCAGGTTTCGTTTGGCTTTCATGTTATTTTTACCAAGAAAAAAGTAATTGACTTTATCAGTCTTTTTTATAGCTTCTGGGTTTTGTGTCTTCCCTGTATTGGGCGAATCACCCCACATTTATCTGCCTGTAGGTCCTCTCCAGGTGGATCTCCTGTTGCCACTTTCAATTCACACAGCACAGCATCACACCCATCCTCACTCCTGCTCTGCTCCTGTGGGTACATTCCTGCCATGTCTTCATCGCTCTCCCGGACACCCAGAATTAAAGGCTTTCTCCCTCCAAAGCTGCTCCTTCCCCTCCTTTCACAAAACCAATCTCTGAGTTATGACAAATCTTGCCTGGAAATGTCCCTCTTACTTTTAAGTCCCCTCCAATTTCCACAGTCAACAAAATAACACAGGCTCTGTCATGCAATCCCAAGCCCAGACCACTGGACTTGCCATGGTCTTCCTCAATCCCTCCCTGAGCCCAGTCCCTCCTCGCAGACCCCAACAACTTGAATGTAAGGCTTGTAGCTCACAGATTTTTATCTAAACATGTATGTGTTATAGTTCCCCAACTGGAATAATTACTTACATAATCTTTTATAAAGTCTGTTCTATTTTTTATTATTACAACTGGCAAATCGGATGAGTTGGATGCTGATAGACTTTATCCTGCTTTATCTCTGCTGTCTAATTGCAGAGTATTTCACAGAGCAACAACAAATACATAATATGATCATGAGATATTCATCTGAGTACTCTCATCTTTAGAGACAGAACTACTGAGGAGAGGACCCACTGGAGATGAAATAAAGAGAACCAAAATAATTTTACTTGTCCTGTTAATTAATTAATGCTATTTTATTAATGAAACAAGTGAGTCCTACGCAGCCCTCCTAAGGCACGACATCAAAAGGATAGATCAAATAAATATAACTTCTGTAGGTTTTCATTAACACTGTTTGATAGATTTCAACCAGAGCAGGCGAGTAAGTGAGAGAGAGTGTGTGCGTATTTGTGTGTGGTTCATGTTTACAAGAATAATTTTAGAGTTTGACGATATCAACACAGAAGAGGAATGAATGAGATTTGAGTTAAAAATCTCAAAACTGTTTTGTTTTTAAATGTAGAACTGTAAAGTTTACTATGCTTCTATACTTAGGAAAATTCATTCTCTTTTATTAACAAACTTACCAGACCCTCCGTCCAGGAAAGGAATCACTGCGGTAAGTGGAGACTGCCCACTTCACACATTCTCAGTCCAAAAACATCATCCGGATATCCATCGGGTTAGAAAGAGATTACAGCCGTAAAATGAGCTGTCTCCCACAGCAGTAAATTAAGAAGCTCTGAGGGCAACTTCAGCTAAGTGGTAAGGTCATTTTTCTTCCTTAATTAAAAGAAAACAAAACTTCGAGGGCCGAAGTGTTTTCTTATACTATTGACATTTATTCCGTTTGGAAATGTCACTGGTTCCTGGGAATTGATAATGTGCACGCCTGTCCTCCTTTGTTGCGCAGTTTTCTCAATATTCCAGTAATGAATAATATCATTTCGTGGTCACGGCTGTGTTCACTGTGTCACTTGGGAATGTTCCCACATCCTTTTTAAATAAGAAAATATTAGAATCATGTGACCAAAAGTTTGCAGAATCACAATTTTTTTTTCAGGTGTGAAAAAGAAAGAAAGAGGCTGGTTTGACAATTTCATTCCAGCGTCTGTGAAAAGAGCTAAATGCTATCACTCTGAAGCTAGTCCTACGTAAGCTCATTCCTGTGTGAAACTAAACAATACATCCTTTTTGGTAAGAATAGTTTGATGGATTGTCTTAAGAGTAGTCAAAACTGATTGCAAAATAATAGTTTTCCATCTTTTGGCCCAGAGAATAGAAAAGGTTTAACTATTGTACAAATATGTAACTATGGAATTGCCCAAAAAAGGACTTTTCAAAATAAATAAATGTTTGGTTTTTTACACTAGAAATAAAATCGAGATGAACTAAATGAGAGTTATTTACTTTATTACCTAATTAGTGAGTAAACTTCAAAATCCTGCAAGTAATTTTCTGTAAAGGGGATTATGAGGAAGAGTATTACCAGAGAGGAAATTATAACTAAACCAAATGAAGCAATCGATATTGGGTAGGGAGGGTGTGTACAATATCCCCACGCCTTAGAATTCCACCAAACTTAAATGATCTCTTAACAAATAACAAAATAATATACTATAAATGCCATATACTAATGTGGATTTTTAAATATTGCAATTTTACTTTTGAACTTTGTTGGTGGTTCCCAAAATATAGCAACATCATAACAACTTATTTTGCTCTTTTGGCAATTGAAGAGCAATCAGAAGATTAAGAAACTATTTTTCATCAATCCCCATGGAAAGGAAGAGCCCACTGCTCTTCATCTCTCATCTCTCCATCGTGCGAGACGGTCCTCTCTCATCTCACCCAGTCTGTGAGCTTGGGGGGATCGCCTCCCCGGAACAAGCCTGCTGGTCTTCTCACAGGTCTGCATCACACAGCCCTCGCCCAGCTTCCTGAAGCACACGCTGACAGCCTCGCGACAGCCCCAAGTGACACCCCCACACACACCACCTTGTCACATTGAGTGAAGTCCAACCTGTTCCCTGGCACTTGAGACCCTCCAAAATTCCAGCTGAAGCACCATCCCAATGGTCACTAAGTGGCTTGATTTCCCAGACAGCTGTCAGCCAGGACCACCCAGCATCCTGTCCCTGGCCTTCCAGAAATGCCTTTGTCTTCACGAGGAATGCCCTGCACCTCATTTCTACCTAATTAAAGAACAATATACCCATACAATTATCCTTAATTTTATTCTTTATTCTCCTGTGTATTTTCTAATCTCCACAAAGTGCATAAATTTATAACTAAAACATTAAAAGGAAGAGATTCCTGCCTATTGTCCTAGCTTCCACTGCTGTGTCAGATCTCTCTGATACCTTGGAATCACTAGACAATCTTGTCTCTCCTCTCCTAACTCCTGTGAAGTTTATTTACGCTCCACGCTCCACGCTGCGCCCATGCCCACTGCCACATACTGCTTCCTGGTTCATGAGTCTAGAGGAGCTCGATCTGCTGCAGGTTCGTATCCAACAGGGTAAATCAGGACACTTTCATCTTTTTCTAAAGATGGTGAATGGCCTTTGTCTTGGAATTTTCATACAGGTTCATACACTCATTACCTCCCAAGAGAAAAAAATAACGTATCAGTGAAAACTGGCAATTTTTACTAAAGAATGAGAGGCTGCTTCTTTGTATCTGGGAGTAAGTCAAAATCAGCATCAATATACCTTGTCACCACAGTAAAATGTTACATCTTATAACTAACTCTTAATGTCCTCAACTAATTTAAGATACATCAAGTGTCCATGGTGATCTACTAGGAGTTTTCAATGACAAAATAAACCCATAACTTAAATTGGGGAGAGTCTGATACCACCTCAGGTCCACTAAGAAACAAAGTTTTAGGAGAGGACACAAAGAGAAGCTGAGAAATGTGTTCTCAGCTGGCACGAAGAGAAGCCATTAGATCATAAAGAATTCTTGGTATTTTAGGAAACACTTATGTAGTTTTTGAGTTTTTCTTGGTTTTCTTTTGCTGCCTAAGTTTGCTGTCCCCTATATTCTTATGTCTTTTCAAGAGACATTCAGAACAAAAGAAAAAAATAAGTTGGAATTGTAGCCTCTTAATTTTGGAGAGGTTTGCTGTGAGTTAGACCCACTGTAGCAATAGGCTTTGTCCTCACCTGGTGTAGGACAATGGAAAGAGAACAGGTTGGAGTTGGCAAACCTGGTTTGAATTGCAGCTCCAGGCATTTATTAGGTGTGCAACTTTAAATGGGTCAATTGACTTCTCTGAGCTGCAACCCCATTCTCAGTAAAAACAGGAATTACTGTGACCTCCTGCAAGTTTGTAGAAGAGGAACCAAAGAGATAAAGAACACCAGAGAGCACTAAGAAGTGTTAGTTTCCTTGCTATTCTGTGTCCTGCGTTCAGCCTTGCTACCTCATTACCACGGATAATTGAAGATGGGCTGCACCTTTGCTTTTTTGAACACTTTCATGGCCTGCCTAAATCTCTGGTCAAGTACCAACTGACTCAACATTTTCATGCTCAGGAGTGTGTGGCTGCAACACCTGGGCTGGCATATTTCATACCTGTGTGGCGTGGGGGGCCGGCGGAAGGGGCATTCTAGCCTTGATCCCGGCAGGCGTGCCCAGCTGACACAGTGGGCACATTTATCTGCTCTTTTCTTCCTGCTGCGTCCAGCTGGGGGTGCCTGGCCCCGGCCACCTGCCTGCCTCAGCCTCTGCACTGGGCTTCCCTTTTCCTGTCTTGGGTTTCACATCTGTCATCTGGGGTGGGCTCCATCCAGGCCACCCAGTGGTCTCTCTTGGCACCACACATAACTCATGTCCTTCTCAAACAGGGGAAGGGCTGAGTCCTTTCAAAGCATCGTGTGGGGCCATTCCTGCTATTATTTTACACATTTTGTGATCCACTTTGTCTTCTTGTGAGTCAGCTGAGTAACACAACTGCTAAGTAAATGTCATTCAAATGGTTTTTACAAAAGGACCTCAAATCTTTTACCGCAGAAAAAAGTATTGAATATTTTAAAATAAAAACCTAACATGAGGTAGAAAGTGGCTAAGTGCCAGCTTGTCAGGCATAGAAACTAGGTGTTATTCAGCAAGTGTCTCAATTGTTTACCTTCCTCACAGCTCAGCACTGGGGACTGGGTGTTTAAGATTTCTTTAGGGACCACGGTTCCATCTGCCTAACATGAAATCCACCATTATTGGTATTAGGAGGATGAGTGGTGAATAAAATGACTTTAATGATTCATACCCTGGAGCATTTTTGCAAAATGAAATGCAGCAATTAGGCAGAGTGTTCCAAACTGTCCCTGTGAGAGAGCACTCAGGACTTGGCCTACCACACTATTTTTAATACATGAGGTCACAGAGTATTTATATATACTCTCAGGCAGGCTCATGGCTGAAAAAGGGACCAACTAATAATGAACTTACACTTTGGAGACCCCACTACTCAGGAACTTCCAGGCTTGTCACCTTTAGAGTATTTTATTATTTCCTAACAAGGCAGTAAAGAAGAAAAACAAAAGAAAGAAAATGAATAGATGAAGAAAGCATTTTCTTTTTCACTTTCCCCCCGAATTGTCATTTTCTTCATTTGAAAGGTGAAGGCAGATAAGCAGACTGTGGTACATCCATACAATGGAATATTATTTGGCAGGATAAAAAGGAATGAGCTCTCAAGCCATGAAAAGACCGGGAGGAAACTTGAATGCATGTGGCTAAGTGAAAGAAGCCAATCTGAAAGGGCCACCTACTGTGTGATTTCATCTACATTACGTTCTACAAAAGACGAAACTATAGGAACAGTAAAAAGATCACCAGTTGCCAAGGGTTGGGGGGAGGGAGAGGTGAGGGACGGGCGGGCGGAGCACAGTGTTCTTAGGGCAGTGACGCTGCTCTGTGTGGTCCTGCAACGGTGGACACACCTCATTACGCACCTGTCAAAACCCACAGAGCACACAGCCTTGTGTAAACTGTGGGCTTTAGTTAATAATGATGTATTGATATTGCTTATCAATTGTAACAAATGTACCACCTTAATCCAGAACTTTAACAATAATAAAATGAAAATAATAAGAATCAAGAAAAACTGCTGGAGTGGGGGGGGACAGTTAGGAGACATGTGAGAATTCTATGTACTTTCTACTCATTTTTTTTTGTAAACCTAAAACAATCTGTTAATTTTTTTAAAAGTGACAATAGCCATTGGCAACTTGGAATTTCTTGGGGTCTTCACCCTGGGCCCCCAGGGGCACCTGGAGGTCCCCTGACCCTTCCCCTCAGCTGGTTCTGCAGTTTCCCATCCGCAGCACAAGCGGCCCTGGCCTAGGAAGGGGGTGCACTGAGTTCGCTGCCAGCTCTGTTCCTGCACCCCTTGCCCTGGCCCTCCGTCCGCCAGGGCTCTGGGGGCCAGGCCTGGGCTCGAGCCCTACTCCACTAGGGTTTCGAGTGACAGTCTGTTGTCCCTTTTCAGTGACTTTAGTGGAAAACCCACACTTTCTACCGCATTCCTGATGTTCAGTGGAGCATGGGCTGTTTCTTTTCCCTCAGGAGTAAACCGCAAATGTTTAGTAATAACGTTTTCCTCTGTTTGCAGTGGCCCTTCACCACTGCCAGGAGGAGCCACAACAGTGCCTCTTGGCCACTGCCCCCCCGTGGGCAGGGCCTCCGGCTAATCTTCTTAGTGCCCCGCCCTGTAATGGACAGAGGACGCCATGGGGAATATGTCCTGCCCTCGAGAGACTCGGCAAAAAGGATGAACCGGTGACCATGCTAAGCACTGTGCAGAGAAGGGAGCTGTGGAAGAAGGGATTTTAGGACCACGTATGAAGGGTCAGTAGGAGCTAACCAGGCCAAAAAGAAGGGAGAGGAGAGAAAAGCTCTCCCCGGCTCCAGACAGTGCCCAGCACGTGGCCCCCACGGTGGCTCTCCCTGCAGCCCTCCTGTTGCCCCTGCCCCCAGTGGAGACATCCCACAGCACCTCAGAGCACACCAGGCAAGATCCTGGAATCAATCATCAATCATTCTGTAAGGGACTGTTTCCAAAGGTAACCACACTACAGAGGAAGCCTCTGCATCACTGGAACACTGAACACTTCAACTCATCTTGTCATGCAGTACCAAAGCTGGAAAGAATCTCTGGAGTCTCCCATGCTTGCTAAAGCTTAGGGAACCCTCAGAGGTTAAGGCTGGCTAGGGGTTTCCCCTACGTTGCAGTGATGTTTCTCAGAAGCCAGGCAGGGAGAACAGAGAAGATTTGTGGACCTATGATCTCATTTGGACACACAGCAGACGTATCGTTAAGGGTACGGAGGATGAGCAAGGGCATATTTACCATGCCAAGGGCACAAACCCCCCGTTTTGAGGTAGGCTCATAAATTACCATGTGCGTATGTGACCCCGGCGATGGCCAGGATACTGCCCACGTTATTCCTCATTCCAGATTTATCTGAGCAAAGAACACAGGTGCAGGACTTTGTGTGGTGCACGGTAGTCATCACATGTCCCGGAAGGGTAACTTTAGATAACTCATGACCCTCACCATCACCAGCAGTAAGACAAAGGGGTAATGCCAAGGTTGCCGGTATACGTTCCCAATCATCTAACCATGATTGTGAGCAATGCCCATCTGACCAGTCACATTTATTTTGCCTCAATTTACCTCTTGGACATTATCTGGTGCCTTCCGTTTGCTTTATTAGTTTCCAGTTTTCTTAAGAGAAGATCCATGTGGTATACCTCTGGATACCTAGTAAATGGCTTTGTCATGTGACTGTAGTGGGAGCAAAGGTGGGACAAAACACCAGTCATCCATATTTTGGGGTGTGTGGGTGTGGTCAACAACATCTTCAAGTAGAAGTATCTAAAGAGAGCCCATCTAAATGGTTTCTCCTGGACAAAACAAAAACAAAAGCAAAACTGTATTATATATTAAAATACGTTTTACTCTTCCAAACTTTTCAATTAGTTTTATATTTAATAATTATGAAAAGGGGAAGCTCTATCGTGGCTTTGTATGCATGTGTGTTTGTCAATCTTGATGTCACTAATGTAGTGTAATATTTTGGCTATAAATTCATGGGCTCCTGATGCTGAAAGTGTGTTGTCTGTACTGGTTCTAGTAACACTGAGAAAGGACTTGCACAGCACACAGAGAAAGAGGTCCTGACTGGCCACAGTGAGCAGCTCTGGGGTCTGCAGCCACAGAGGACCCTGGCCAGCTGCACTTCTCAAGTTACAGCTGCGAAGTGGCTGTAGAATCAACGTTGCCACCCAGAGTAAGCAAGAACTTTCCTCAGAGTAGAGAGGAAGGTGAAATAAAATAACCTGCAGTTGTTCCAAGTGACTCTTAGATGCACAACGGAGAGAAGAAAGGTTTGGACCAGATTTGCAAGTGATGTGTATGCAACCAAGATTGGCCCTGCAACATTCTTCAGCCTCTATGAGTCCTTCCCGAAAGGGTGACTTTAAATATTTTTGAAAAGGAAGTCGGGGCGGGGGGGTGGCTAAACCATGAGGGATGTAGCTTGATGATGCCAAGGACGAGTACCATGCTTTATACTTCTCTTCTGTCCTCTTCTGCCACTGGGAAAAGTGCTAGGCACGCGCACCACATGTGCGATCACTCGATGCTGATTCACTTTGACCTTCCAGAAGGCAGCCATTCTTTGGCCTGCCCGGCTGTTGAAAGCCTCATTCTTTGAGAGTCGGTTCAGATTCTACTTCAGTGAAAATGCCCCCACCCCTGTCATGCAGTCTGGTGCCATTTGCTCTGTGCTTCCAAAAACTACATAGGGCATGGCTGATGTCACCAGGCACCACAAGTGTTTATCACCCGCCTGTGCCACCACCCTTGAGTCCTTGAGAGCATCTCTGTGTCAGCACCAGAGAGATGCCTGCCACAGTCCAGGTATTGAATAAGTGTCCTTTTTCAAAAGATGAACAAGAGCTCAGGGATCACCCCGCAGGAAATAGACACTGACAGCCAGTACATTGCAACCACACTTGTTCAGTTAATCTCTTGATTCCTGCACCACAGGAACTAGATGCCATTTACAATGGTGGCTTTATTTTCTCCACTTTTAGGCTAATCATTCCTAAACACTCTTCCTATTTTCTCTTAAATGCCTCTTTTCCTCCATAATTATATTTTAAAAAATGCTTCCTGTGCCTTCGTTCTGTTGATACTGGTTCTCTTAATTATAAAAAAAGGCTGACATTTTTAGATTAACTTGTATATTAGTCTATTATGCTATCTGAGCTACATAGCAGATATTATTTGAAACTTAATAGTCATGGAGATTTTGCCTGTAATACTTCCGAAAATTTCATATTATACCAAAGCCTTGTTGCTTAAGTTAATTTATCCATAGTAAAGTTAATCCAATTAGTGCACTAATTTTTATTTTGACCTTTCTTTATTTCCATAAAATGTCTTTCATGCTAGCAAATGCCTTGCCAAAACTGAGTATGTCATTCCATAACCACTACAAGAATGTCTAAGGGCAGGGGGAAAAGCTGGCCCTACATAGTTTATTAAACAGGAAAGTGTGTTAGAATTTCAATTACATTATGATCCCAAATGTGGAAAAAATTAGTAATTATCTTTGGTTGGTCAGCTATGAATGATTTTAATTTTCTTTTTTATCTTTCTCTGGATTGAGGAGTTTTTTAGAGGATCATAAATTTCTTTGTGCCAAGAAGGAAAAGACATTTTTAAAAAAATCCTCAGCATTTGGAAAGTTTAAGCTCTAGATTAAAACCTTCCCTTTTTCCTTGAATATCCAGAGAGAGGGGAGCCCTTAATTCACAGACAAACCAGAAGATTCTTGCTCCTCTTCAGTGCATGAGAGATCTCCACGGCCACTGCAGATGTAAGGCGGGGAGATGGCATCAGTGTTAGAAGGTTGTGAACCTCAATCTGGGAAAAAGACCAGAGTGTTCCGTAACTAGATAAGTCGTCAGTGGGCAGAGAAACGTATATACACATTCAACCCGGGACAGGAAGGGGTGTCATACATTCGGGTAAATCTAGGAGATCAGCCCTCCAGGAATAATCACGGAGTCTTCCTAAGACAACCACTTTCCCCACATGGCTACACAGTTACCTTCTTAAGGTATGCAGCAGCACCCAGGGGGTCCAAGTGTTCCCTCCCAAGGAAAGATAATGCCCCGATGGTGACACAGCTGATTGGTACAACAGGATGACTGAAGACTGAAATCAGACGGGCTGTTCTGTCACATCTGCCAGCTCAAGATGCTTTTAGGAAGGGGAAATTAACACTCTGTGTATCTCCTCTATCAACCAGGCATTTTGCATAAGGCATTCCGTGCAATATCTGTAAAAGAGATAGCATCTTCATTGTACCAGGGGGTAATAGCCCAGGGCGGTAATAGCCAAAGCTAGAAAAAGGCCGAGCTGTAATTCACACCTGGGTCCCCATCCCACCGAGTTCCGTGTCTCCTGACTCTATCCGGCCCCACCTCCTACGAGATGAGGTGGCCCAGAGCCTCGAACAAATCAGGCAGTGCTGCCGAGCTTCACCCTCTGTCTGCAAAATGATGCAACTGAATTAAATGGATTACAAGGTGCTCTTCGACCCTCATATTTTATGATTCTTTAATGATCTTATCCGCGTGCTAGAGTGACAGCTCAGTACAATTTTTAATGAAATGCTACATTATTTCTGGCATTAACTTCACACAGTCCTATGAGCAAAGCACGACAAAGTGAAGACAGGGTATATGTTCGGATGGTAGAATATTCCAGAAAGTCCATAATTAGAACTACTTCTCCACAAGCCTGTGCCTTCCTCACTGAACACCAAAATGTGGGTGCAATGGGAGCATTGCCGATGGTGCCTGTCGGTAAGTTTTTGAGTATAACATACAATCCTGCATTCGTATTATGTCACTGTATCTATCTCCCTTCTAAATTTCACATGATATATACAATTTGAGTTACACAAATTAACTTTTCATCTTGTTGGAACGCTAATTTCCTCAAAGCTTGTGAAATTAGACTTCAAAACAGCTAATGGGTCATTTCCACTTCCACTTTGATGCTAAATTATGTTCGGAATAAATGTATTAATTCTATAAGCACGTAATACCAAATATTTTCAGTATGCTGTAAGGGTATGAGTTTGTGAGATGTCTACAAACTGAGCAAATGAAGGAAGGCAGCCCTTAGAGCTCTCAGCCAGTGAAGGTCTGTTTGTACTTTTGCCGTTTGACTTGCTCATTTCTGTGGTCTCCAGTTCTTCTGTTTGTAATCATTATTAATGTCTAAAAAGAAGAATATGCTTGAATGCAAAAATGTCAGAAATTCCTGGGTTACTTTTTGTCCCGTGGTAGAAATGAGAAATTTATTTCATAATTTTATATGAATATCTGTTTATAAAAGCATGAGAGTGACATTAGCTAATTGCTGAGAGTTGTTGAGAAACAGAGGTTACTGGGCTTTTTGGATAGAGAAAGTTTGCAAAGAAGAGGATTTAGACTTCACTGTGTTCAAGGGATGCAGGAAGTGTGTGGTTGGTGCCAGTCTCCAGCAAAGCTGATGTTCAGTGTATTTGATCCAGGGACCAAGGAAGCCTCAGAGGAAACCTCAGAAAATGGTGGGGAGGGGCAATCTAGGGAACTGGAATTCAGCTCGGGTAACAGACTTGGTTTTCCTGGTTCTGCTACTTCCTCAGCAGTCCTGCGACCACAGGTATGTTGCAAAACCCTTGAGCCTCAGCGTCTACTTCTGTGAAGGTAGATTAATAATTTTACTTCTTTATGAGATGGTCTCCAAGACTACATTAGACAAGGTGTGCAACATGTCCCATTTCTTGGGGCAGGGTTAGCACCCAACACATGACAATGCTTCCGACTAGGGAAGCAGGATGAGAGCAGGACGGAACGGAGCAGTGGCTGCACGAGAGACACGTGCACAGGAAGGCCGGTGCTGCTCAGATGTCAGGAGAGGGGCCATGGCTTGGCACCATATGCTGCTTCTTTCCTCTTGAGCTTTACTGGTAACAGCTTTCTCTCTCTGGTTTCAGCACCAGTCATTTGATGGCTCTTGCCAAGCACTCATTCTTACCTAAAAAAAATCATTCTCACGTTTATTCCCTCATTGCCACTGTTCCTGCCTCCTTGTGTTTGCAGGAAACCCGAGTTCCTAAAGGCCTATCTCCACTCTCCCTGGGTCCAAGTGCTGCCTCTGCACAGGTTCTGCACAGGGGACACCTGCAGGCAGAATAACTTTAACCAGACAGAGGTTATCAGCTGGAAAGTCATGGGTATGTGGTTAAGGTGCCCCCACAATTGTCCTGAGGAAGGCTGTGCAGCCCATTGGCCAGGAGAGCATGCGAACAGAGGCAGAGCAGAGTGTGTGATAGACTCAGAGAGCGGTGTGCTCCAATTATAAGGCAGAGGGCATGGTGAGTCCCAAGTCCACCCTTTACAAAATTACAGTGTAAACTGTTTTCCCAGAGTTGACCATTATTGTTTCCTGATTGGATGGTTAGTCTTTGATGGACATCATGCAACTCTGAATAATTCCATGATTTATAAACTGAAATAATATATAATGTCAAAGATGCTCTCTATAATGTGGGGAAGGAAAATGATAAATATAATTTTTTTATCCCTTGATAGCCTCAAAGTGGATCAGAGTGCAAGGCCCATCGTCCGTATCCGTAGAATAGTTTTGTCATTGGCTTGGAAAGTGGGTGGAAAAAATTTTGGTAAAAGGTCTGAAGTCTTGCAATGAAAGTAGGAAAATTTGCAAAACTCTGTACTTACAGATGTTGATTAATCTTCAAGGAGCCATAAAATGAAACCCTTGGGGGTTGAAAAAGTTAATCACTTTAGAGCATCCAAAGATGTCACCCTGTGCCTACTGCCTGCTGAGGGCCAGTGAAATCACAGATGGACAATTTATTTTCCTGACGGGTCATACCATAATTTTTACTTTCAGTGAGTGATCTCATCGGAACCAAAGGCTTATGCAATAAAAATAGAGCTATTCTATTGGTACTTGCTTAGGGTGGATTCCATTATGGATTTTCCTGACTGTTAGTATTTCTTCATTGTTTTGGCCATGGGTAAGGGTGTTATTTAGAATCTGAAATATTACAGAAGAGTTTTATAAGAAATATAATCATATGATCCAATATCCAGGCACCATGCCAGACTTTAATCTCACCATAGCATCAGAGATGTAATTTTTATTATTGTGTATGCCTGGGATTCTGTTATAAATGTAACATCTAGAACAAGTTGGAGCAAATTCTGGTTTGGTGTTTTGTCCTCAGGAGTATGATGCACTTTTGATGGCAATGGGGGAAAAGTGTGGTTTTTGATTAAATCACCCAAAAAGCCTGATTAAAAAATATTCTTTAAATGGTCAGGCACATGGTTTGTTTCCATTGCATTGACAAACAAGGAAATAGAACTGCAAGAAGAGGCCCAAGTTGTTTCATTTGAGACAAAAAAAAAAAGGAAAAAAAGAAAGAAAGAGATGATTATGTGAACAGTACTGCTGAGTCCACAGGCACAGATGGTGACAGAGCACACGCTTTGTCCTGAGATGAGAGGATCAATTGAAAGAATGTTACATCAACCACTAATTTGTTAATTAATTTTACAGAAAGACATCTATGTTTCCCTACCCTGACCAACAATGGCGTTTCCTCATTCCACTGTATGCTGTATGCTGACGTGGAGAATTTTTCAAAACAACAAATCTTGGATACTTCCTGACTATTCATTCAAGCTGTTCATTGTTTGGGGGGGAGGTTTGAATTGATATGAACCACAGCTACATGTTTATCAACGGATCTCTATTTGCCCTGTGAGAGAGAACCATTCCTTTTATCCCAGGGTGTGTTGTTCCTAGTGAAGACAGTAATCAGGGAAAAGCCTGGGACTGGGCCACTGCCGCCGGCTGGAATCCTGTTCCCACCAGAAATCAAGAAAAACACAGGGGATAGATGGAGAATGGTGAGCAGCTAGAACGTCTACTGGGAAAATCTTTAGATTGGAAAATCTCAGCAGTCTGGCTCTGAACCCTACCTTACAGCAAAGTAGAGACACATCGCATGCTCATAGAGGG
This sequence comes from Propithecus coquereli, assembly GCF_000956105.1. Lineage (NCBI taxonomy): Eukaryota > Metazoa > Chordata > Mammalia > Primates > Indriidae > Propithecus > Propithecus coquereli. The sequence goes on along the minus strand of NW_012136636.1, from coordinate 6,443,620 downwards.
ATGGTCTGGTTCATTGGTTTTCAAAGTATTTCTTTTCAGCAGATTCTATTCTCAAACAAAATCTTAGGCATATCTCTAATATTACAAAAGAATAGTAAAGATAAAGGAAAAGCTGCTCCGATTGGAGCAAGAGTTGGGTGGGGAGCCCAGGATGGGTCATTCTAGATGGTTCTAGACAGTTCTAAGACATTTTAGATGAAAATAGTAAGCGTGGAGAGCAAAGAGATTGCTAAAGTTCAAGTCTGCTGTTCAGTGACCCAACTCATTGGAAACAAAAATGTCGCTACGACCCAATCTCTTTTAAAAACATATTGGAGTGGTGTTCGTTCTAATACACCTTATGTCAACAAGTAATGTTCAGTTAAGTATGGGCATATTGTTTAAGAAGCTGAGAGAGCTGCATTTCAGTTTAGAAAACTTTCTGTTAAATGGTCAAGTTAAAACACCAGATGTCAAAAGATTCACCTTTATTGATCCAGAAAAGTTATTCTCATGAGGGAAAACTTCATTTAATGGCACTGGGTAATGGGTGCTTTGGTATATATGCTGATAACAACACAAATAATTTGCTCTTGTTTTCTTCTTCTTTTTTTAGTATTAGTATACACACGTTTCAGGGCCTGGGGACCCCAAACCACAAAATGCCTCATTGACCAGCTTCCTACCCTGCTATAACCATCACCCATCGCTCCCAGGTTGTACCCTGGAATCTTCTCAAAGTCAAGGTCCCCCGCCCAGTGCAACATGGCTTTCACTAGTTTCTCCCAGAGTAACACTATCTATCTGTGTGAATCAGAGACAAGGCTCTTCCTTTTATGGTACTATAGATAAAGTAATTACCATAGTTGTCAGAGCAGGATGGTGCCACGGCAGTATGAAATACCACCGTATCACTTGAGAGGAGGTGCAGTTTCGGGGCCTGCAATCTTACCCTCGCTCCTCAGTGTGACTGTGAAGCGGTAGCAGGAGGAGAAGGTGCTGTTGATGGCTTAGTTCTGCACAGGAATCTGCACAGATCCTGGAGTGGGAACTATACACATGTCGTAGCAATGTGAATTTCTTGCGTTTGAGAGTACAATACAGTTATATAACGTAACTACTGAGGGAAACTGGGCAAAGTGGATTAGAGCTCTCTTGGTATTATTTTTGCATTTTCCTGTTCATCTATAGTTATGTCAAAATAAAAAGTTTTTAAAAAGAACTCTGGAATCTCTTTTTTAGTTGGAACTTGGGACAAACCTCTTGGAATGGATTTTTAAAAAAAGATAGATTATTTTAGAGGAAAAATTCAGAGTTTTTCAACTTTAAAAATACAAGACTCTCTAGGCACTTTTTCAGTATCACGCGCAAGCCCTGTTATGATAGCAGGACTTAAGCAGAGGGTGCACTGTGGGGCTTTGGCTGTAGAGTTGGCAACACTCCCTCCACTGGTTTGTTTGGAGATGTAGGAAATCTAGGTACTTTTTCCATCAATATTAAAGATCCGTGTAAATTGAGTAACATAATAGGACAATGGGAAAACCCAACTAGAATTTTTCAAGTGGTTTCCCAATATTACTCCTTTGAAAACCATTTGTTTACATTTATTGTATGATTCATGCCTGTCGTCACATTTATTGTAAGGTTTATGCCTGTGGCACAAAATGTGTAGATAGAGCTGCTCCCTTTCAGACATACCAATTAGACATCTGAAACAATGAAGCAATTTGAATTAAAATATATTCAATAGTGCAACAATCATATGGCATTTTTGCCACGTTGGCATGGACATTGTTACTCCTAATTGTATCATCATTCTAATGATTGTCAAATCTGCTATTTTAAAATGTTCAGTTGCAAAAAAAATTTGGAAAATAGTATTTCATAATTTCCAATGCTACCTGTAAATGAAGTGCGTTTAAAATTTTCCTAGAGAATTGAGTACATCATTATTAAACATTTGAAAGTAAAGGGAAATATTATACTAATCCTGGTCTTTGAAGTTCATTTGAAATTTAATTGACCATTAGTCCACCAACTATCTTGGCACACGACCATTTAATAATGAGAAACTCAACCTTACATTAGGAACTAGAGCAGCATAATTCATCAAAAGCTACACACCATTTATGTTACTTTCCAAGGGGGTTTCTTGGAAAAATGCAGAACACACAGTTTTAAGTAATTTATGAGCTATTTAGCAGTGTTACAGCAATTGAGTTCTGGCAATAATAAAAATGTTTGTCAACAAGTATGCTTATTTTTTTTTTTTTGTCTTGGTCCATGATTCATCTCCTACCAGGAAACTCAGGCTGCAATTAATGAACTCATAGGAGGGTGGATTTTCTTTAAAAAAATTTAGTAACACTGATAAACATTAAAAGTGTTTAAATCAGGATAAAACTATAATATTGTCTATCCAAACAAAATTAATCTGTAAAATTGCATTGCTGTTATGACAAGTCTTACTTGATCCATGTGGACCCAATTATTAAAATATCAACTTAGCAATTAATTTTCAGTCTTGAAAAAGCATTACTCCCATGTCAACCCTGTGATGTGCTCATGACAAAAAATATGACTTATGTTTTTTCAAGTTTTGATCTGAAAATGGACATAACCCTGATCACCTGTGGGCTTTCTAAGGTGAGGACACCGAATCGATCTCTACAATCTTCCCTCTCTTGAGAGGCCCAGTAATTTGTAGTGAAAAAAGGATTCTGCAAGCTGGTTGTTGACTTTCCTTATGACAGCCTCTGGCCTTGAGTCTTCATTCAATCTCTCTGGACTTCAGCTTCCAGTCCTGTGATTATAAAATGTCAATGTGGGTTTCAAATTTTAAATGTATGTGGACCATTTTTAAAACATCAAAAATTATATAGACCACCATACAATAAGATCAACCTTCACTCTCCATTGATTAATATTAATATATATGTGGGTGTGTATATATATATACACACCCACATATAATTAGACCTTCTATTAAATGAATGTGTATTTAAAATCTCAAAATTCTAAAAATACTAGCATATGTGTGTAAGAAATGGAATTTATTCATTCTATAAAATCATAAGTGCTATGACTTATTGGGTACTTATGACGTGGTGAGCATCATGCTAATTATGTACTTGGCATTATAAGTGTGAGTATACATTATTAGTATATTTATTTTATAGGTGAAGGAACTGAGGCCTTGAGAGATCAATTAACTTGTTCAAGGTCACAGAGCTAGAATGATTTGGGCATATTTAACCCTCGAGAATTACCCCAGGCTCCTAAATTCCCATGTTCCTAGACCACATGTTGAACTCTGCCTGAACGGACTATTCTAAGTTTTGCCATTCCACTATAACGTTTGACTCTAAGTAAATTCTTCCTCACCAACCACCACAACATCAGATGAAAAGACCATACCCAGCTTTATTTATTCCACAAACATTTATTTACTCAGGTGCAGAGATAGAGGCTGCATATATGCACACCTAAGTAAATAGTTCATTAACTGTGCAGGTGAAGCTGACATTGGTTAACGATGTGTTTCTACTTTGATTCGGTGTGACTTGCATGATCCAGACAGAAATGGAGGAGGAAATACATATTTGGAGAAACTGGCCTCAGATGAGTAAAACAAAATGATGCCTTTAAATTCCGTTTTCTGGATACTATTAGATTATTTATAAAATGGTGTAAAATGTCTGAATTTAAGGAGCTTCCCAAGGTAAACAATAGCTGAGTCTTTCAACATGCCAGAATATTCAACAAGAAATTTCCTGCTTGGATTTTAAGATATGGGTATACTGGCCATCAACGTTTCTGTGAAAACGCTGTTATATAATTTCACACCTATGATATAATTTTAAATGTCTACACTGGAAAAACCTTATTTTTCGGCCAGGTGCGGTGGCTCACGCCTGTAATCCTAGCACTCTGGGAGGCTGAGGCTGGTGGATCGCTCAAGGTCAGGAGTTCGAGACCAGCCTGAGCAAGAGTGAGACCCCGTCTCTACTAAAAAATAGAAAGAAATTATCTGGACAACTAAAAATATATATATAGAAAAAAAAATTAGCCGGGCATGGTGGTGCATGCCTGTAGTCCCAGCAACTTGGGAGGCTGAGGCAGAAGGATTGCTTGAGCCCAGGAATTTGAGGTTGCTGTGAGCTAGGCTGATGCCACGGCACTCACTCTAGCCCGGGCAACAATGCGAGACTCTGTCTCAAAAAAAAAAAAAAAAAGAAAAGAAAAAAAACAACCTTATTTTTCACTGTAAACATTGGACAAATATAGACCACTACTCCTAAACTTGAATCAGGCAGGACCAATCTCACCCAGGTAATGTCTGTGTTATAAATGTGGCTCCATCCTTTCTACTGAAATCAACCCCCTTAAACAGGTTTGCAGTTGGTTCATCTTGCCTGTGGCTCAGGAAGATGGTTTCCACTCTAAGACTTAGGTGTTGGGGGTGGGGGGTCCCCAACCACTACAAATATAAGTGAATCAAATACATATATTTTATTTCATTGTTATTTTAGGTGACATTTTGTCTAATAAAGCAACATCTTCCCAAAGCTGCACTTTATAACCTATGCATTAATATGGTTTTCTAGGCTGAAAAGTACATTCATATGCATGCTATCATCACTATGACTAATACTAAATCACTTCAAATTAGAATATTTTAATATATTTATATAAATCTTGTTATGAAATTTACTTGCAGATGGAATGTTGTTTTAAAGAAACTGTCACTCCTAATTGCTTTTTAACCACATCCTTTATTTAGTCAATTGAATACATTTACTTCAAATAGTCCACAAGAGACAAAATTTTCCTACAGGAATCCACTTATTCTGGCAATACTTTAATGTGATATAATTTTGCAGATGCTAAATGTTCTCCTTTTTCCAAGTTTTATTTCCTATTTGAAATTTGACCAACAAGTATTTACTGACACTGCGTATAATGTAACAAGCTGCAGAAATTTTCTTAACAATGTTTTTAATAACAGGAATATTGTCTCAATGATACTTAGCTTGAAAAATAAACAAATGCTTCAAGAAAATGTCTTAAGATGCATGAATATTTGATGCATATTTAGTAAGTACCAAGAGAATAGCATGCTATATTGATTTCACTAATAGAAATTTCAAAAAAAAAAAAAAACACCCTCAACCCTCAGCATTGTTTCTAGTCATAAAAAAAGGGTATTACAGACTTTTCAAATTTTTTCAATAATCCCACATTTTTCCTATAATTTTAATTATTGAAATATACCAGTTAATTAACTTTTGATAAAAATAATATATTCTGGCTTAATATCTTGACATTGTTTTACATTATTTTTCTTACTAAAGAATTTCTTTTCTATACCTAATTTGTAACTCATTACAACATTCTGACCAAAAATAGAGACTAGTAATTTTTTCAAGGTGAACTCCAAAGTATTTGGCAGATTATTTAAAAAAAATGTTTGGAAGGAGTTGTTACAGGCATAGGCAGATTAAACAGCTATCGAATACCTACTGCGTTCCAGAAAATTAGTGTATCAGTAGACAGGAGCAATATGGAGCTCACATTCTAACAATGGGAGATGTTCTGCAAACAGTGGGAACAACGAATGAGCAGTTTGTATCACAAGTTAGAAAGTGACTGCTGTTATGAAAAATAAAGTAGAAGAGGTAAAGGAGATAAGATGAGGTGACAGATGATGTGATCAAAGCCTCAAGGAGACAGGAGGCAGGAAGACTTCAGGGGAGAGTGTTCAGGCAGAGCCGCGGCCGGAGAAGAGGTGCGCCTAGAGTGGGGGAGTGGCGGGGAGTTTGCAGAGAAGGTGACAGAGGAAACATAGCACCAGGCACTGTCCTTCCTTGTTGGCTAGTGAAGAGCCCTTGGCTTTTTTCCCTAGAATGTGATAGGGAGCCTTGTGATTATCTAGGAGAGAACATTCTATGCAGAGGGAACAAAAAGGCACGGCCTGCCTGCAGTGGGTTGAATTGTGTTCCCCAGAAAGGTGTGTTCAATTCCTAACCCCCAGTACTTATGCATGGACCTTATTTGGAAACAGGGTCTTGGCAGATGGTATCAGGTTAATAAGAGGTCATTGGGGTGGGGTCTCATCCCAGAGGACTAGCATCTCTAAAGGAAGAGCCAGAGACACATGGAGGGGTGCTGCGTGAGGATGGAGGCAGAGGTTGGAGAACTGCAAGCGCCAGCCAAGGAGGCAAGGAAGCAGTGTCCCTTGAAGCCCTCTCAGGGAGCGTGGGCCAGCAGACTCCTTGATTTCAGACTTCCAGCCTCCGGAATGGGGAGGGAATAAACTTCTGTCATTTTAAGCCACCTGGTTTGTGCTATGTCACCACAGCAGCCCTGGGCCGCTAACACAGCAGCTGAGAGTGAGTGTCGTGGAGGAGGACAGAGGAGAGGCTGCGAATAGTCACAGGATCGTGGAAGTGTTGAAGGGCTGCTCAGCCACCCTGAGTAAACAGGATGCTTGTGTGCACGTGTCTCATGTAAACCAGTCAGCGGGATGCGAGTCTGCGCTAGTGACACTCGGCTGGACCTGTGCAGGTGCTCACTGCAGAGAATTGCGGGTAACTACAGGTGGGAGTGCTGCAGGTGGGTGAAGGGCAAGGCAGCGGAGGGTGTTTGCAGGGAAGCGTTGATAATGAGAGACGCAACGAGAATCCCTTGGGAGGGCTGGGGCCCCCACCGAGGTGGGAGAAGCGATGAGCTGTGAGTCCCAGCAAGCTTAGTTTTCATCTTCCCGTTCCTGGCGCAGCACCCCACATATAGTTTTTGTCTAATGAGTCTGCTAATTAAAATAGTACAGCCCCAAAGCTCTGTTGCTTAGAAAATTAGGCTTCGGGTTTAAACTTTGTAAAAGAATGGAATTTTTTAGAACAGGAAGGAGCCTGAGCAAGCACTTGGCCAGACACCCACATGTTTTTAGATGAAGAAATGCTTAAGGTAAGTGCTCTGCCCATAATTACATGGCTATTAAATCGTGGAAGCAGAAACAATTCAGGTCATTGGTTGCTGTCTAGTGTTGCTGCCGAGCCATCGTGTTGTCTGGATTTAGAGTGCTTATGACCGCAGGTCTCCTACAAGGACATGTCCTCCTACAGATTACCTGGTGGGGCCCTATCCAGCCCAAGCAGGATGTGATTAGAGGAGGAACCACATGCCTTAGGTCTTAGGGGTTTACGCTTATATCAAACTGTTTATTGAACCAAAACTTGGGCAAAATAATACAACAATTCTAGAGTCTGTATACTTGTCAATCCCTGTTCTTCTTGCATTTCATTCCATATCTCTTCTTTAATCTTTGGTCTGTGCTCACAAATGCATATGATTCTGATTCCTCCAATTTTAGGTACTGAAACATCCCCTGACTCCACCATCGCACAGGGAGGAACATGTCCTGTTCACCACCACTGGCCGCCCCAGGATGCATAAAGAATGAAGAATCGATGTGTGAACATGCCTGCCTGCAAGTCTGGGAGGAAATACAGAATTCTTCTAATCTAATACCATCTTTCATAATCTATAACTTATTTGACTTAAACATCCATAGACTCAAATATGATGGGACCACCTTGGAAGTGCAGTTCTTTGCACGTATCCATCAACGTGTCCATTAGTGATTATTTAGGACAGTTTCCTTTATAGAGTGCATTTTAAGAGTCAAGAAATAGTAGAATAATATTAATAAGTAACCATATTATTATATCTATATTCTATTTAAATCTATTTTCCTTTCTCACTAAAGTACCACATAAAAATAAAAAAAACAACATTTTAAAATGTGTTTTAGTAATTTGGCAAATGAAAATGGCTGGGAGCAGGCTGGTGTGGTGAGAGGAACTGATTCCCACGTAGTAATTTGCATTCAGATGTATGCCAGACGCCTGGTGACAATTTATGGACAATGCATTCCCTTGGTTGTCATGCACTGAAAAAAAAATGTAGTCACATACAGGAAAATCTGCACTATTGGCCATATCCAATGCATGATTTTATGTTTCCGTAAGCTACTTAGGAGTGATTTGGACATTTCCAGCACTGCTGGGGTTGTTATTGACCTCCAATGCACTATTTTTTTTTAGCAATTTATCTATTTTTAAAATGTTAATATAACCTTAATATTATCATGTCCTCTCCACCCAGAATCTCACAGCTATAGACATCAAGAAACAAAGACTAAGGAGGAGATGGGACCTGATTTCTGTTCTGCTGAAGATGGCAGCAGGAGGGACGCTACACCTGAAAGCACTCTCGCCCCTTCTGAGGCGGAATCAGGTGTTGGCAGTCTGCTCTCCCACTGTGCTCCTGTGCTGCCTGTCTGTCTGTCTGTGCCTCACTCGCCGGCTCATCTGTCAGTTCTCCTCACAGCGGACAAATGTTACTGTATTGACCCAACTCTTCTCTTTCCACCGGAGGACATCCCCTCACTCAGCCCCCATGACTCTGCCTAGATGACTCATCTCTCGGACCCACCTGTCCCCAGCCACAGAAGGGGGCACCTGGTGGAGGTTGGCAAATCCCGGCATCCCATCAACCCCCCACAGGGATGGGCTCAGGCACAGAGACCAGCCCAAGCAGGACTAGCCAGTGTCCTTCTCTGAAAACTGGCCTGTAGGTGCAGGAGAAAGAGGACACTTCTCCCTTGGGATTGATGGCTGCAAAAATGGGAGTGGGGTGGCCACCAGCCTCCTTTCTCACCACACGGGAGAGGCTTGTTGAGCAGAATCAGCTTCATCCCCAGAGAACAGAGGCAGTTGGTGTCCTGAGGGTGGAAACAGGTTTCAGAGAGACAGGGACTGGGGGAGCATGGGAGTAGCTGGCAATAGAATGGACACTCGAAAAAGCCCACTGGACATGTTGGAAGGTAACAGAGGAAGACAGATCTGAAGGGGAAACAGCAGTTAGGATGACACCACGAGACAAGGTGGGTAGCTCAAGGGGCTTCTGCTGTGGGCAGAAATACGATGCCTGGTAGTTGAGTTTTAATAGTGTCTGTGAAGATGCAAGTTAACCTGTGGCCCAGAAGTGAGGCCTGGCAAATGTGAGGGACACTGAAGACCCCTTTTCTGTGTTGCTTGTGTTGGTGGCCATGGGTGGGGCCATAGCTATCATGTGTGAACAGAGAGGCTCCAGCCAGGGGTCCTTCCTGTGCACATGGGGAGAGGCACAGAGCTAGGTTCTGTGTGAGTCAAAGACCCTGGCGTCCCAGGTAGGAACCTTTGGGGGCCTCATCATGTCTGGACTCCATCATCCTTCTCAATCTCAGGGTTGTAAGGCTTAGAACGCCATGACAGGGCTTTTCTACAACGTAAATGTCATCTTGCCACATCTCTTCGGCTTTTGCATTTTTAAAACATGGATCAAAATCCTCCCTTTCTAGGACTCCCAAGCTGACAGCTTGTTAGAATGCGTTCCTATGGCAACTGGGAGCGGATGCCACTTGTTTCTCCTTTCCGGGAATCAGGTCAGGAATTTCCAGAGGCTGTTCCATCAGAGCACTGTTAGGTGCCACCAGACATCAGTCCTGCAGACCGAGGGGCATGCCAGATGGCCTCTGGAACCCACCCTGGACGCTCTGTGATTCCCTCTTCACTGTCCATGTGCTTTCTCAGAGAACCTGCCACATGGTACACACTCCAGACAGTCTCATCACAATTGTTCTTCTACATTTTCGGATTATACTTTTAAACTTTTTGTTTCTAATCAAGTATTTTGTGGTTATGGAAAAGCTCACATACATTGATATATGAAAGCCCTTTGACTCTCCTGCCTGGCATGTTGTACACAGCCAGGGAATGTTTCTACTACCATTTTGTGTTCTGTATCACATCGTCTACAGGACACAAAGGTGAGGACCTTACGGATCCTCTCTGCTCACAGAGTGAAGAGCTGGGATCTGAGACTTGTTTCATAAAGATGTGGGAATTCCAGGGGGTGTGATGGAATGATCTGGAAGGGAGACGAGCAATGCATGTTGGATGCAAGGAGTATGGACAGGGAAAGAGTGACCAGGAGCCACAGGGTTATAAGATGTGAGGTCCAACTCGCCTCAAGGTTTCTAGAAGAATCCATCCTGGAGTCACCTGGTGAAGGGAGTGAGCAAAGGTAGGGAAGTCTGAGCCCACTTAGGAAGTAGTCAGATGAGGTTTATGACCAAAAATAAGTACTTGTGTCATACTGCATATTCAAAAAAATGTGTAAAAACATGAAATAAATAAATAAATATTTAATACATATTTCTAGATTTAGTTACAGAAAAGTAACAATTTATTTTTTGACCATGGCTGGAGGGGAAAAATCAGTAAAGTTAATCAAAGAAAGCTAAAGGTTTACAGAAAAAAAATCTAGTTTTGCAGGGAAGAGGATTAATCTATAAAACCTTATTTTATAGATGTGCTATGACAGTAATATAAAATTTGTTTCTTCTAATTCTTAATATTCCGACACTATCAAGATGAAGTGTGTGCTCTTTAGAGCCAGAGAGAAGTCTGTTTGTACCTGTGGGTTAACTTGGAGAGGGAGGCTAGAAGAGACTCTAGCCATTCTTGGTCACCTGAATAAAGTAGATCTATTCCCAACGGGCTGTTGTTTCGGGAGTAGAAAGCCCTCATTTCAATTAAAACCATGTTTTTCATATTTTGAAGTCTACCTTCCAAGAGCTGACATGTAATGGAAATTATCCCTTGCTACCTAAATGCTTGTTTCCTAAACTTATATTTAACTGTACAGAGATACTTGTATCAATTTAGGAAGTTTATATCTAAGCAGAAATTTCCTTTGAACATATCAAACGATATTTGTCCTGGTAAAGTGGAAAATGTTTTCAATTTGCATTTTGTTGTTTGGAGGCCTAATTGATATGGCTAATGGGTACAGAAATACAGTGAGATAGCTGGACAGAATGAACCATGCAATCTTATTTATTTAGTAACACATATTAAACATAAACTTATTAAAAATCTACCATGAAAACGTACGCATTGTCAATTAAAAAGTAATTTAAAAGTATTGTATTTTAAAATGGTTAATTTTATTATGTTATGTGAATTTTACCTACAAAAAGGTAAAACTACCGTGAATAAGGCACTTCACCTACACAGAGAAGGTTCAAGTAACAATACCATGATTACTCTACTGTAATAGACAAACAAAAACATAATATTTATTCCAAAGGACATCTTTATTTCTAAAAGAAGAAACAGGAGAGTGAAAGAAAGTGACAGAAAAAAATGAAAAAAAAAAAAAGGACAGGACAATGATAAACACGCAAAACTCTGACATTTCAGAAGGAAGGGAAAGAGAAAAACCATGCTGTGCCTATAATCCTACCTGATTTTAAAAAATTGCTCCTGGTCAAATTGACAACTTTTCTCTTTTGAGCACTCCCCTTGAATTACCTGGGGTACACTTGAAAAAAAGGTGTTTTGCATATGCATTAAAAGTGTCTGAGTTAAAGCTGTCCTTTGACTGCCCAAAGGGACTTTTAACACCAATCACGTAACTATTTCATAACAAGCAAGCAGGGACATTTCTCTTCCCCATCACTTTCCTGCACCACCTCACAGCACACGTGTGCCTTTTGTAACCCTCTATATAACTTCAGTGCCGTAACATACACTTGAAGAGGTTGGCAATGGTTTTACTAACAGTGTAAAATGTCACATATATTTTCTGGTTGTTTATTGTAAAACAGTTTTAGACTACACAAAAGTGAATAGAAGAAAATTAAAATTAGTTATAATTTTGCCTCCCAGAGACATTCATTGTTAGCATTTTAAGGACTTTTGGGCTATCTTTATATATGCGTATCTATTATTGTGCAGAATAGATATCAATATGGTTTAAAATATAAAATGTCATTAATCTTTTAAATTTTTAATTGATTTTTAATGGCTGCATATGTTCCTCCATGCAATTGTACCATGATTCATTTAACCACTGCCTTAATCCTTGCTCATTTTGTTGTTTCTTAATTTCTTACAATTAAAAATTAAACTGCCCTAGCTAATGATGATTTTAAGGTGGTCTTTATCTTAGTAAGTAGGTTGCCATAATCGGATTATGCAAGCTAGAAACCCACAAGTCATTCTTGCTATAGCTTTCACGCCCAATCCCAGTCCATTACCAAATCCTGTCAATTTTCCATCCAAAATAACTTTCAAACTTACTCCTTTCTTCTCCCCACTCAATAAATAACTTTCATCCTAATATTTTTGAATTCCTTATTGGTCAAGCAATATACTAAGGACTTATTATCTTTATTTTTCATACTTACCTTAAGAAGCAGATATAGTTACTCCTCTCCCAACTTTTCTCTCAAATTTTTGATGGGATTAAGTTTATTTACCTTAAGAACTTTTATTTATTTATTTATTTATTTATTTTATTTTGGTGACATATTACACATGCAAAAAGATATTTAACATACATATAAATTGTAAATAATAACACTAATTTGAATTCAGTACACTCAGCTCCAAGCTTAACAATAGAAAATTACCAATATTCTAAAGTCCACCAATTGGTCTTACCACCACCCTATATTTTGTGTGTATTTTTTTTTGGTTGTCTTTATGATTTGACCAAATATGTATATAAACATTTCTGCATTGTACTGATATTTAATCATTACATAAATATTATCATACTATTTATATTCTTCTACAACTTGTTTTTTAAACTCAACATTATGGCTTTTATTGAGATATAATTCATATATCATAACAGTGTATGATTTCATATTTTTTAGTAAATTTACAAAGTTATGAAATCATTACCATGACCTAAATCTGGAACATTTTCATCACTCCAAAAAGAAACCTCAAGAAAGCTCATGCCCATTAGTCGTCACTCCCCACTTGCTCCCCCTCCAGCCCATGGCAACCACTGGTCACTTTTCGCCTCTATTCAACATTATGTTCTGTTCTTGAGAGTCATCTGTTTCCATCCATGTGGTTGTAGTTCATTCATTTCAATTGTAATAAATATATCACAATGTTTCTTTTGCCAATGGAAATTTAGGTTGTTTATAATTGTTTTCAAAATTTTTATTCTAACATTATTTGTTTTTAAAAAGTATGTTTAATAATGATATGCTTTTTAAAAATTAAAGTACCTTTTAACAACTACTTGTGCGTAATTTTGTGTGTATACTCTTATGCACACTGTTCTGATCCAGGATTGGAATTGCTGGTGTTAATTCTGTCCACCTTCAATTTTAATGCATAATAAAAAATTATTTTCTAAAGCAAGTATACAAATTGAAAATTTCACCGCCCGGTATCATTGGCCTTTAAAATGTGCCCCATTGATTTAGAGGCATTGTTTGTATATTCTATGTATTAATCCTTCATAAAATTATATTTTCCCAATTTATTACTTGTCTTTTCACTTTATGTCTTTAGAATGAGCAACAATCTTAAACTTTAGTCAAGTCAAATTTTTGAAACATCCCTTTTGAGTTTTGTGCTTTTTGTTTTGTTTAAACATTTTTCTCTACCACAAATTTTGAAATATTTACTCCTATATTTCCTTCCTGTTTTTTTAGTTTTAATTCACCTGCATTATATATTTGTGCACAGTGGATGACAGTGGATCAATTTTAGGTTTTTCTTATTGTTTCTGAAGCTTATGTTGAATATTTGGCACTTCCCTGATGTAGCAAGTCTCTGTGCTCACATGGGTCAATTTCTCAGCTGTCTGTCTGTTTCCATGTATGTTCTATTTGCTTATTCTTAAGCCAATACCACATTACCTTAATGACTATATTTTATTAACAAATCTCACCATCTGGTAAACCATTTCCTTCACCTACCTCTTCAGAGGTGTCTTGGATATGTGTAACCCCCCGTCCTTTTACGTTTTAGAATCAGCTTGACAAGTTTAGTGAACCACTTTGTTAGGATTTAGATAAATGTAGAAAAATTGGACATTTTTGAGATATTGAATTCCCCTATCCAGGAAAGTGGCACATGTCTCAATTTCTTTTTTTGTTACTTTCTTTTTGTGAAGTTTTATAATTTTCCCCATCATGGTCTTAAACATATTTTGTTACATTTATTCCTAGTGTCTTATGTATTTTGTTATTCTTGTAAATAGTATCTGTATTAAAAAATTATATTTTCTCGTTTCTGCTTGAGTATAAGAATAAAATTGATTTTTCATCTATATTATATTCAGCAATTTTGTTAAACCCTCATAACAATTCTAATAATTTAAAGATGTTTGGAGGGCATGTCCTCATAGATAATACACAAAGAATGCTATTTTCATGTCTCCCTTTCAAATTTTCTCATCTTTGAACTGGCTAGAGCCACCAATACGTGGTTATAAGGGCAACCTTGTCTTAATGCTTTTTGAAAGGGAACATTTCAAATTCTACCATTTGGTACAATGTTTGCTCTAAGATTTTGGTAGGTTCAATTTTTTCAGTTTAAAGAAGTTCTTCATTCCAATATGCTAACGGTTTAAACTGAATGGATGTAAAAATTTATCTTATGTTTGTTAGTACCTACTGAGACAATCTTAGGCTCTTCTAATTTATTAGTATGGTAAACTATATTAACTAATTTTTAAATATTAAGTGAAATTTAAATTTCTGGAATAAATCTAACTTGGTCATACTTTAACTTTGGGTTCTTTTTAGAAAATAACCTTTCGATGAGGACACTGTATCTGATAATTCCAACATCTGTTTTGTGTCTCTGTGTGTCTGAATCATCATCTGTTTGTTTGTTGACTGTCAATCTCTGTGCCTAGATATTTGAGTTACTTTCTCTCCATTTGAAGGGCAGATATTTTTTCGTGTTTTTCCTCCACCAAACATGGCTCTGGGAACATGTGGCTGCTCAAGAAGGTCCAGCCAGACTCTCCCCTTCCAAGAGCCCTTGGACTGCCTTCTACCTTTGCGTGGGCCATGAAAACGAAAGCACAGGTTTAAGGACACTGTCGGTGCCTCTGAGAGCCCTCGTCCTTCCACGGGCTGGCCGCTGGATCCCTGTCCCTTTTGTCCTGTCCCCTGAGGTCTCTCATAGTTTTTTGCCAGCTCATTATGAACTTAAAAGGATATGGTTTTTATTTTATTTTGTTCCTTACAGGTATTTTATAGCAGAGATTTTTTTTCAGGATATCAAATCTATAAGTTTGCCAGAAAGGGAAAATTAGAGCCTTTCAAAGTTTTACATTCTATCCAGAAAACTTTTTTTTTATAATTTTTTTGTATTTCAGAATATTATGGGGGCACAGATGTTTAGGTGACATATATTGCCTTTGCCGCACCCGAGTCAGAGCTACAAGCATGTCCATTCCTCAGAGAGTGCACACTGCACCCATTAGGTGTGAATATACCCATCCCCTCCACCCCACACCTACCGGACACCTGATGAGTGTTACCACCATACGTGCACATAGCGTCGATCAGTTAATACCAATTTCATAGTGAGTACATGGGGTGCTTGTTTTTCCATTCTTCTGATACTTCACTTAGTAGAAAGGGCTCCAGCTCTATCCAGGATAATACAAGAGGTGCTAGATCACCATTGTTTTTTGTGGCTGAGTAGAACTCCATGGTATACATATACCACATTTTATTAATCCACTCACGTAACGATGGGCACTTGGGTTGTTCCCACCTCTTTGCAATTGTGAATTGTGCTACTATAAACATTCTAGTGCTATACAGAAAACTGTTTAATGATTTATTCTTTTTTTTAATACTTAGGAAGAACATATAACTATTTTATACACATTCTTTAAATAACACTTGATGTGACTACTATGTCACACCAATAGATAGCAATACCAAGTAAAATACAATTGAACAAAGTTACTTAAAACTTTAAAGCTATTAAACCCTAGCAGGATGACTTATTTCTTCAGTAAGTCATATATAAATAGAAGCTTATTTTCAATATGAATCATATTTTGTAATATGCAAAAACAAAGGGCAGAAGAGTAATTTTTCTTCCCTTATTTACAGATTCAAGTAATTCGTGATACCCTGGAATGAGATGACAAAGAATCTAGCTTTGAGATCACCTTTTACCATTTACTTCGAGTTGGCTGGGACTGCCGCATAGAGCCATGCACAACTTCCGAGCCATCACCCACAAATACTACACTACAAACAGCGGTCCCTGTACTCGAGCAGCATGGGGCCGCCCTGATCTTGTGGCAGACAACATCTCTGAACATTTAGTTACTCACCTGTGACACATGGATCATAATGATAAGATTCACGCAATGAATCAACAGGAAGATATGCACGAAAGTACAGTATAAATGTCACTATTGTGCACATCTTTGAGAGAACCTATAAAGATGCTACAATTCTGCTTGATGTTTGCCACTCATTTAACTTCTTAAAAACCTCAAGTTACATAATAAAGTCATAAAAACAACCTGGTTTAAGCCAAGCGCAGCAGCAAAGAAACTTGTTGGTCCTAGTTTCCCACAGTTCCGCTTCCTTTCATTCTCACAGCGAGTTGGGTGACATTGTTCCTTTTCTTTTTCTCTCTCTTTGGAACCTATAACATTTCCTTAGCTCAGCACAACATGAAGTTAAAGATAGGATCACAGGAACAGTAACTGCTCTTCATTTTTTGTTCAAATTCTCTCATCTGCCAAAGAAGAATGTTTAGTCCCTCACTGTGTTTGGTTCTATATACCGGAACTTTCTTTGTTCCGTCGGTATCTGTCATATCTTTCTCCAGGTTTTCTCCCCCTACCCCCAGCCTATGTTACCCCCACCTCTGTCTCCCATACTCAACCGGACGAGCCCACAGCAACCTTCACTCACTGTGAAGTGACGAGAAGTATCCTTATTTCAAGAGCAGGGGGACGACCACCCTCCCACTGTCTCCTGGTGCCACCAGCAATCTCGCCACCTTGCTGGAATTATCCAAGGTCCTGAAGACACCCCAGTGCCGCTTCCCCAGTCTTGCAGTTTAAAGGCTCACAGTTCAAGGTTCAGACTCTCTCTCCAGGCAACAACCATCTACATTGCCTGACTGCTGCTGCCCCCCAGAAGTGTGGCAGACCCGGCTCCTGCATGGGTCTGGGTCTGTCCCATGGGTCTCTCGTCTGGGTCTGTCCTGCCCAGTGGCTGCTGCCCAGGCTGCTTCTGAAGGTGTGATGGCTGTGCTGCCTGGCCTTTGTCCTTGCTCTGCATGATTTAATGACTGTCATCATTTAATGCCTGTATCATATTCCATCATACGCTCGATAGTCATTTTCTCTATCTTCCTATTGTTAGGTATCACTTTTTTCTCATTTCTTTGTCATGATAAATAATGCTTTGATGAATGTGCTATACATATATTTCCATTTATATTTTGCATTATTCCTGAGGGACAGACTCCTGAATGTAGAAATACTGGTTCGAAGGCTCTGAATGCTTTTAAGTTTCACCTATATGTTACTGAATTGTTTCCCAGAGAAGTTGTCCCGACAGCCCATAAGAATGCCTCTCTCTTTCCATTTCCTCCAGCTCTCAGTGTTAATAGTATTAAATGTGTACATTTTGTGATGCATAAAAAACGATGCTCCCTGGTTTTAATCTGATCTTCTTTCATTACTAATAAGGCTGAAGTGTCTTCTCATTTATTAACCACATGTATAAATCCATTTCTACAGTTTTGCCAACTCTTCTCTTGGGTCGATGTTTTTCTCACCCATTTATGTGAACTTTGATTATAGAAGGTTACTAATCCTTTGTGATGTATTTGTTATAAATATCTTTCCAGATTGTGTGCGGTAACCCCTAATTTTGTTAATTATATTTCTTGACCTGCAAAAATTTAAAATTGCTATGTACTCAAAATTTCTTTATATTTTTCACTGTGGTTTATTTAATAAATTTATTCTTTGTCAAGATGTAATTATTGCTTATGTTTTCTTATAATTTATTATGGTTTTATTTATTTAATGCTTTCATTTTGGTAAATGGTGTGAATAAAAATCAAAACTGACTTTTCTCCATATATAAACACTACGTCCCAAGATTGTGGATTTATCTATCCTAAAAGATAGATAAATCTATCTATGTATGTATCTATCTATGTATAAATCTATCTATGTATCTATCTATCTAAAAGATCTATCTTTTCCCTGTTGATCTATATTGTTTCTTTTTTAATTGTAAATGATATTTTAATAAACTTTGTTATTTGTAAATTTGTCATTATGTAAATTCTTCTGTAGGCATGTATAAATATCCAACATAAGTGGGTACTTATTTTTGTCAAAGGAAATGTACAAGAATGTTCCTGGCAGCTATTTTAATTGTAGCAAAGGCTGGAAACAAACTAAATGTCCATCGAGAGTAGAATGGATGGTTAATTAGGATATATTCACGGAGTGCAATACTACACAGCAATGAAAAGGAACAAACCACTGCCGTAGGCAACAGTGCGAACTCATCTCACAAAACAAATGTTGAGTGAAAGAGGACACACTGTATGATGCCATTTATGCAAAGCTACAGGCAGGTGAGACTGCTCTGCAGTAGGAAGGCCTATTAACTGCGGGACGTCAGCAAGGATCCTCCGGGTGCTCTTGGTTGAGCTTGGTTACACAGGTATATATAAAAGCAAAAATTTATCAGGCTATACATTAAGAATTTTTGTACTTTATACCTTAATTAAAAAGCGAAAAACATTCCTATACAGAATTGTTTAGAATTTTGAATCATTTTTTTACTTGGTATCACGTGTTGAGGTAAACCTTTAAATCACTCTAGAAGTATTGACAACATCGTCTTAGGTGATTATGGCCACGTATCTCTAATAAAGGTGTATTCAATTTTGGAAGAGATAGGAGACTACGAATAGAGATCTGAATTGGAGGCTTAACCTCTGCTACTATTTGTCATTGAGCAATTAACCTCATTTCTACGTGGTAGGGGATGGTATGAAACTGATTTTAATGCCAGCTACATTTCAGGCTTTATACTTCAACTCTAGACATGTTATTTTATTTAGTGCTCAGGAGACGCAAATAAATATGACATATCTCACTGTGGATTGCAGGGACTTTCAGACTTTTTGACTGCATCCTTAAGAAAAATATTTTCCATTGTGACCCTGTACGTACGCTTTTCCTTGCCACATGCTACTGTCTGCTCTTTTCCAATCTATCCTATTAATTTAAAACAATACCTATTTTTTCAACACATATCAATGAGTAGTCATCCACAACTTGAAAATTCCTGGACTAACATTCAAAGAAAACAGGATATTACACAAATGAGATTAAAAGTAATGGGTGGTTCTTGGTGTGTTCCTCACATTAAAAGCATCTCATATTCTGACCTGGAGCAGCATGTGAGTCCCCACTTTCCCGGTTCCTCCTCTTCACCTCAAGCTTCTCTTCCCTGTCGAGGCTCCTGCCCCTCTGACAATGCCCCATCCCCTTATCCCCATGGCACGTCTCTCCTCCTTTCCCCTCTCTCCTCCCTTCCACCTTTACCCTTCACTCTCTCAAGATTCCACTCTGGACTTTCCAGTTTAAATCTGCTGTCTCTGTACTTCCTGGCTTTTCTCCATGTTTTGCAAGAAAAATTGTTGAGTTGAGTCAGTACAAGGGCACAATGGAGCCCCAAATCTCATATGAATAAATCAGATGGAAAAACTGTCACTAGGATCGATTCTGTTTATATTTATAGATTTGTTGATATTTAACAAATATATCTTTATAAGGGACTGCAAGTCCAGGTTCTATTTAGAATTCAGGCTCCTCAGAGCTCCATGTCCACCCAAAGGTGAACAGAGCTGGCCCCAGGGCCTAGCCTGCAGCCTGCCTCCCTCCTTCTCTTGCCCCAGGCTCTGTGCTGGAGGGGCCTTTGTGCATGAGCAGCAGACACCCCATCCTGCACCATGTAGCTCCGTGCTAACAGGACAGCCACTTCTCAGCCCTGTCGTGGGCGGGAACATCCAGGGTCTTTGGAGCACCAAAAGGAGGTGGTGCAGGTTCTCATGGGAGCACCTTCTCAGGCTCTGGGACACCTCACCTGATAGCGAGTGGTCTTTTAAACTTGTGGATCAAGAAGGACTGTACCGAAGGCATTGAGGATGGTGACAGGGTAGAGAGGGGACAGCAGGTGTGGCCAATTGCACAGGGTGGGGCTGGGGACAAAATGACAACCCAATGTTAAAGAAATTACATTCAATACATCAATCGTTTAGGGTATTTGGCATATAGGTGATGAGGAAATTGAGAGAAATCAAGCATAAGGCATTGGCCCAGGGTTATTTAACAGAGTGGAAAAACATTGTTTTCAGGACACCAGCAGCCACTCCCACTCCTTTATGAGGACACCTGACTTTTGCCTGGAGGGAACCACTCTATCCACCACAGTAAAGAAAAGCATTGCATAATTCCTTGCTAAATTAAGTGACAAGGACTCAAAACAGCCTAGAGAGGCTGAATCCACTCAAGCACCAGGGATGGTTTGTGACGTGAACCTGCCCAAGTCCCCTGTTCTTCTGGCCCAGAAAGCGTCCACATGACCTATCAGCTGCTCAGAAACAGCATGTCAGCTCCAGGTCTTCTGCCTGAGGTGCTGGCGCAGGACCTGCAAGCACCCTCTGTCTCTGTTCAGCTGGGCTGGGGGAGGATGCAGCCGCACCAGAGATGCAGGTAAGGAGTGGAGAGAGAGCGCAGGTTCCGGTGGGCCCTGCTCAGGCCGTGCATAAATGCACGGTTTACCACTGGGTCTTTCCATTTCTGGCCAATAAATTTCCTTTTTTAATTTAAGGTGGTTTGAGTTGCATTTTCTGCCACCTGAGCTAGGAAAAGTCCTACCCGATAAGCGTCCTGGCAAAGAGCAGTGCAGCACCCCGAGCCAGTCGGTCCAATTCCACCTCTGGCTGCTGAGCCATGCTTCCTTTAAGGATAGCAGCTGGAATGCTTTGGGTGATTTTTAAAACTGTGTTTAGCTTTAATATCCTCTGATTATCTATGTAGTAAAACAGATTAATTTGTCTTTTAGGAAAATGAGAGTAAGGCATATAGTAAGAGCTCGATAAATTTTGGTTATGGGTTAGACAGAAAGCGTCTGGACATCTGAACAAGGAGCAGATAGCATAGTTCCAGGGAGACTGGCATCGTCCTTTCCTGCACTCCCCAATGGAGCCCTCCCTCTGCTCTCACACCTGTCTGCATCTCCTTCGGGGGGCTGCCCTGACAGCTCTTCCCCACATGGACCTTCCTCCAAGTTCTGAGGTCACTTTGAGTCCTGAAAACACAGCTGAGCATGCAATTATTCAAGGTCTTTTATTGTGGACGTTTGGCTCATCTGTATTTTAGCATCACCGGTAGGAGCCCAGACTTCCAAAGCAGTCTGCCAGGGTTCAAATCCCAGCACCACTGAAGTCAGCTGTGCACCTTCAGGCAAGTTACTTAGACACTCTGTGCCTAGGCTTCCTACTTTCTAAAATGGAGATAAAGGTAATTCCTACCTCATAGATAGGCTATTAAGTTAAATTCTTAATGTATGAGGATCACATAAGTTAATTTTCTGAAGAGTGCTTACAACACTGCCTGGCAAGTACAGGCATAAAAGGTGTAAGTGATGGCCGTTTTGTCAGGGTAACCAGAGGGAAAAGCTCAGGGGATTGAGTCAATAAAGCTGGCTTAGAGTCCTGGCTGCAACCCACCTGCCCAAAACTATATGGTCCACAAACCCTAAAATATTTACTATCTGGCCTTTTATGGACAAAGTTTGCAACCCCTGAAAGAACCCATGTGGAGTCCCTGACAAGGTGCCGAGAGGGGGAACAGCCCAAGACACCCAGTCCCTTCCTCCTCCCCTGACCCCCAAGACATTGTCTGCTGCCACTGAGGGCTGGGGCCACAGCCTCTGCATCCCAACTCTGGAAGTCCCTGTGTGTAAGCCATTATGTCACCAAGTGATGCGCAGCCTGAGGCTGCACAGACAAGGATGTCTTCTGTGGGATTTCCACAGGCTGTAGGGCACCATTTGGGGCAGAGGTGGGCCAACACCTTCCTTGCCCTTCAGTTGGCATCAGTGCTGGTCTCTGGCGCCTCATTATGAAAGTTCAGGCATCAAGAAATGACGCTGTGGACTGTCCCAAAGGGAGGACTCTTGCTGCTGCAGGCAGCCCCTAATTACCTGCGGTGCCAGTGAGCCCAAGGCACAGCGGCTCATATCTGGTTTTGAGCTACTCTTGGGGGATCATTTTCTTGATTCCAATGGGCATTTTGTGGTCTGAAGAAGGGGGCAAATAGAATAATTTGCTTTTGTTCTTTTGACAGAAATATTTAAATGTAGTGTCAGCATTGTGGTGTAGGAGGTAAAAAGGTAGGAGCCCTGTCCCACTAACTGTTGCTCTGTCTGACAGTCTACACTCAGCTCTCCCCTCTCCCAGCAACCACAGCCCTCTGAGCACCTGGAGTCTGATGTAAGAACAGGAGAGTGCAAGCCTCATTCATTTACATATCTTTGAGGACATGCACTATGTGACCAAGAAATGGGTATGCAATGAGTTAAGACAGTATACAGTCAATTGCAAAATCATGAGTTGTGAAAAAGAAATTATGAATATTCAAAGGAGGAAGAAAACAATATGCTTTATGATGGACCAGAAAGGCTTCATGGCAAAATACAATTTGAATCATACCTTCTTGAAATTCATGTCCACTGTTTTGCAAACATCAGTGTGGCCTGCCAGGGAAGTAGGCTCTCTAAGGCGACCTTAAAGCAGATCAGCAGGGACAGCCGTTCTGCCTGCTCTCCACATGGCTGGCCGGTGGTGAAGAGAATACACTTTAGTTTCAAAGGACCAAGGTGCACATTGCATCTCTATCATTTCTTGACTCTGTGGCTTTGGGTAAGTTTTAAAATCTCTGTGCACTTTGTCTTTCTCATCTTTAACGTGGCATGGTAATGTCTACCTAATGAGACGGTTCAAAAAACCGAGATGCTTTCTGTGAAGAGGCAGGGATAGAACTTGACACTTGATAAGCACTCACTAAATGGTGGCTATAACATGTCATATATTCATTCAGCAAACATCCATGGAGCATCCACTGTGTGCAGGCACACTGTCGGGACCTGAGGACACTGCAGAGAGCAAGGATAAGTGGGGTCCCTCCTTGACATATAGAGAAGCAAACGTGTAGTCACACATCTATTTTAGGAAAGGCTATGGATAGCTATGGAGGGGGAGCATAGGAGAAGCCCGTCACCAGGGTTTAAGGTTTACAATACGCTTCCTAGAGGAAGATCTATGTATGCTGAGATCAGAGGACAAACATGTGAGAGCCTGTTGGAAGAGAGGGAAGTAAGAAATTAAAATTTAGGCAGAAGGAACGACGTTTGCAAAGCCTGGACACCTCAGAGAGCACAGTAGATGTGGGGAGATGGGAAAAGATCCATGTGATGGAGAAAACCTCCGGGAAAGGGAGAGGAGGCAGGATAAGACACCACCATGACACTTTCACAGGTGGGGATTATAAAATTCTGGAATGGCAGAAGCTAAGCAAAATTGCCCTCCATTGAGAGCCACTGTGCTAAATATATCTACCCCAATTACACATTCGAGAACTGGGGCAGTTAACACAGTGTGGGAGTCCTCGCAGCTACTGAACTTAAAGGGAGGCGTAAGCTCACAGTCAACAGGTGGACATAATTACTTCCACGGGCAGTGGGGCCAGAGCGGCTACCCGGGTGCCTTGAGCTGAAGAGAAATGCGGTAGCAGCTAATTGATCATGGTGTTCCTAGGGGTGGAATGGATGGACAGCCAGCCAAGGCGCTGTGGACTTCAGAACTGGAAAAATTGAAAGCTGGTGACTGACATCATCCTCCCTGATGGAAAATTGTGGTCCTCAGCCAGGTTACAGATCTGGGCCCATCCACTGACCTGGAGCCCTCTGATTGAAGGAGAGACCACGTCCCTTCGAGAAAAGACCCCACAAGAATATTCTGTAAATATTTTTCCCAAAGTCACTTGCTGTCATTTCAATGGGAATCACACACTGGGAAAAGAGGAACACTGAGATCTTTTGATAACTTGGGTATACGGCTTGAATAGACACTGACACCAGGAACCTGGACTCAATGTCCTGCCTGCCTGCAGGATTAAAGTGGGGGTCACCAGGCCAGTGTTTCACCCAAAGATCACTAGGGCCCTCACAGTGCGTTAATTGCCCATGTTCTTGAATGTATAATTGGGGCAGATATAGTTAGCATAGTGGTTCTCGGTTGGGGGTGATTTTGCCCCCCAGGGGACATTTGGCAATATCCAGAGACATTCTTGCTTCTCATGACTTCGGGGGTTGGGGATGGGGTGATACTGGCATCTAATGGGTAGAGGTCAGGGATGCTGCTAACCACAGGACACCCCACAACAAAGAATTATTCAGATCAAAGTCTCGGTTAACCTGGTGTTGAGAAACACTAGAGCTAGCACTGACAGAACCCTCAAATTGGCACCCTGACCCGCAGAGAAAGAGCCAGCATGGTGGGAAGAACCAAATGGAAGCCCCTGCATTTGCTTCTTCCTCTAGCCTAGGTAATAACAGCTCATCGTTGGAGGAATTATAGAAGTTAATGCCAGCTTGAGACTTCAAGGGTGAGGGGGTGTCGGCCCTACCACATCCCCCTTCTGCTGCAGCCATGGCCCCTACAGTGGCAGTGTTGGTGGACAACCATAGTTTAACTCACAGGTCATCCTGGTCACTGCACTTGTGCTAGACTTGGTCTCTGCCATTTGGTGTGCAGTTGTGGATCTGGCAAACGCATTCTTCGTATTCCCCATTAGGGGGATCAAAAACAGTTTGCTTTGATGATGGAAGCACAGTCATGTGTTCGCTGTCACGTCAAAGGGCTACATTCACATGTATGTTGTTGCTACAATATAATCTACAGGGATTCTATCATTTTGAGGTTGTGCGTGCAGAATGTCATGCCGGTCTGCCATAGTAATGTCACCATGATCATCGGATTTGCCAAAATGTGTGTCCAATAACCCTGAAAAAGACTCAGAGAAATGATACATCTGTGAAATCTTTCCTTTCCAATGAGCTAAGCATGCTACCAGACCTCCACTCTAAAAAATAAGATTGTACCTTGTGTTCCCTGCTACTAAGAAATCAGCACAGCTGTTGATGGCTCTTTTGGGGTCTTAGAGGCAGTATGTATCTCACTTGGGAACACTGTTCTGACCCAGTGTCTAGGTACTCCTAAAGCTATCAGTTTTGAGTGGAGCCCAGAGCAAAAGTAAGCTCTGTACCATGTCTAAGCAAGTATAGACTGACATATAGGCTTAAATCTTTGCATTCATAATGATACATTTTTTTTAAATTGTTACTTTCTGAAGAGGATAAGTAATGAGTTCATTATACCAAAATACGAGCAAATAAAAGGAACAATCAAGCACTTTTTCTGCTTATCCTACCTTAACTGTACATAGAGGTAACCAAAGATTAGATGAGGGTCTCCTTGTAAGATTATTTCAGAAAATAAACAAAAACAAAGCTATTGAATTAGAATATAAGCATTTTCTAGTTTCTAGCTAAACTATGCATCCAGGCTTTGAGCACCAACAACTGTCATTGTCAAACGGGAGCAAAATCAGACACCATGTGCCTTCTGATGACAGAGCTCAAAGCCACCTGTAGTCCTGCCAAGGGAATCTGATCAAACCTCTGAATCTGGCTGCATAGAGAAGACACAGGACAACGGCTGCATGCAATTATTTTAACAGCAATTAGCAAGATCTAGTCTGCAGAGAATACTATAGGAGAAAGAGCCCACATTCTTCAACAGATGAGCTACAAGAAAAAGAATGGAATGGGGGGTGTAGAATTAAAAATATATCAAGTCTAAATGCAACAATAAAAAATGCAAGGAAGTGATATATAAATGTTCGGATGGTGATTACTTTGGAGGGATAGAAAAGCATGGTGATTGGGATAAGGACACATATTGGGGCTTCTAGGAGGCTGGTATAGTTCAACTTATTGACGTGGTAGCTGTTACAAATGCACGACGGGCTTTATAGCACTTCAGGGCACTCTACCTTTGTTTACTGTATTATATTTGTGTTTTATTGATTTGTCCCAAAGAATGTTCCTATTTTCTTTTCATTGTTTTAAACTGGTAGAAATGCATTCCTTTTTCTTGGAGGGTTCTCATTGTCCTTTTGATCATTTGATACAGTTTACCTCTCTATGTTGTATATGTCTTTGTAGAGACAGATGCACACTCATGTATGTGCACAGGGAAAGCGGTTTGATTATTAGCAAAGGTAGCATTGGCCATGAACCTTCACATGGAAAACTACTGGCCTGTGTGGTCAGGAGAAGACAGGGCATTGATCTCTGTGCTGACTTGTTTACTCAAGTGTTCACTTGTTGCCAAGGAGCAGAGGAAGAGGATATTTGGGACCTCTGTGTAAGCAGAGGAATTCCTAGGGGATGCCAAATGGATGGCAGGGAACTGAAATGGAGCAGTAATAAGCCTGGCAGTTACAGGGGCCTTCAGGGGGAGAAAGAGCTTCTATAAAAAATGGACCCTAAGGCCTCAGAAATGAGTAAGAAACAGGAGGGGTACGTTCCAGGCTTCCTTTTCGCAAAGTAACACAACCTCAGCTGAAATCACCGTGATGCAATATTAAATGGAACTTCCCTAGAGCCTCAGAGATTCAGCTGGGGCTTAGGAGTTGAGGACAATGGAACAGGATTGCCCTCACTGCTGATGGGGAAAACCAATGGCCAAAACCGTTTCTGAGATCCTTCCCCATCACCCACCACCAGCCAATATAAATGAAGAGGAGGAATTCAAGGAGATTGATTATGTTGGTGGCTTTCCTTGAAGGGAGTTATTGGTCTAGTTTGGAGTTTTCAGCATTTGTTCTCCCAAGTCAATGGATAGATGTCTGTGAGAATCATTGAGCAATATGGGATGTACTTCTAAAAAGACAAAAGTTCCTGAGCTGTGAAATCTTACAAGAGCTGCATTGGATCAGGCAGTGCATGGCCAGGAGCTCCTGGAAGGTATGAGGGGTGTGCGCACAAGGCATCTCCTGGAATCAGTGGGCACATTTGAACCAAGACGGTTGACTATTACCTAGAGAAGTAGGAAAGCAGAACATCTGGAGTAGCCCACAGTGACAGGACAAAAAGACAGAGCAACGGTGAGAGAGACTGGCTCTTCCCAAATTAGGGATAGGTGTGGGGAAGGAGAAAGGATGCAGAGTTCCCCATTGACCTGATACCATGAGCAGGGACTGAGGCCTGGCTCAAAAAGTCTTCTCCCAAGAAGGCTGCCAGGAAAGTGACCTGTCTGAGAGGAGACTTTGGCTGAGGGTGGAGCTCCTGGGGAATCCAGAAATATAGAGAGAACACCCGGAATCTGGATACTTGCCAGGCAGAAGGAACAAGCAGCTGAATTATAAAAGTATGTTGAGGTAGGGCTCTTCTCTCTTCTCTTCTGCAGAAGCCAGAGTAGCAGCAGCAGAAGCTGGGGCTGCAGGAGCGAGAGGACAGGTCCAGTCTTCCCTTTCTCACTGCTGGTGCCTGGAATTTCAGGGAATTCCTGAACTGGGAAGAAGAGATGTTTTGAAGAAGGAAAAAGATTAAGGTTTTAGTTTAGATTCGCGGGGAATTTTTAATGCCAGAGATTGTGAGTGCTCCAATAACCAAAAATGAGCAGAAAAATTATGGGAATGGCTTAAGGTATCTTCAGGTGATAGACAAGGACAAGCAGGAGCAGTCAGAACTCTGGTGCCTACTGGTCCCAGCCTGCTCAAGAAACTGGTCACACCAGCTCCATTAGTAAAGAAGACTCACCAGCCCTCGGCACTAAGTTCAGCCACTGAGGGGACCTCATGGGTGTTGGGAACTGGAGTTTAAACAATGTGACATGATTTGTTCTCTTTCTCACTCTCTCCGTCTAGCTCTGTCTCTATCTTCTGCCTTCCCAGGCAGCATCCAACCTCCCCATCTTCCTTGCACCAGGAGGCTGCTCAAGTCTAGATCCATGATGGCTTCTGTGCTGCCAGACCCAACGGGGCTCCCTCATGGACCAACTGGACCACTTGCCATCAGCGCCCAGGGCTGGTCATCCCCTTCTGCAATGCTCCTCTCTGTTCACGCGTGACTCTTCAACCTCCTGGTGTTCTCCCATTTCACTGAGTTTTCTGTGTTGGCTTCTCCTGTACCTGACGTCTAAACGTTAGAGGGGTTTGGGCTCAATTCCAGGGCTCTCTGTCTCATCTCTCTCACTGTACTTTTAGCAAATCCCATGGCTTTAGATGTAGCCAGATGTCCGAGACTCCCAAAATGATATCCTAGTCCAAGCCTCTCTGACAGCCTCTCCAACATTTTCCCTTGGATTCCTGACAGTTAAGTCAAACCTCACGTGTCCAGAATAAATCTCTCAACTCCCCCTCCCCTACCTCAGGAAAAGATGCTGTCATTGCCCAGTGTGACTATGCAAGATGCTGCAGTCACTCCTAACACCTCCCTTCTTCCCCCCACATCCAAACCATCATCAAAATCTACTGAGCCTTTAAATGTGAAAATGAATTATTTTTACACTGTTGAACATTCAACATATACTTGTGTTACAAAATTCAGAAAGTCCAAAAAATAACATGGCAAAATGTGAGTCCTCCCCCCCACCCCCACCCCATTCCCAGGAACCCAGGTTGGCTCCTAGAGTCAATCATACTTGCCAGGTTTGTGAGTTTACTTCCAGCGAGCATCTATGTATGTATCCACACATTTCTTTTTTGTAAGAAAATGGTAGTACTATAACATATACCTTCTTCTGGAACTTGCCTTCCCACTTTACACTATATATTCAAATATTATTCTGGGTCAGTATAAATAGAGCTGCCTCATTCATGTTACGAATGCACAGTATTCAAACTTTTGCTATTCCAGATATTATTGTAATGAACATGTATATAAGTTTCTATTCCAAGCAATATTGCACTGAATACCCTTGTAAAGAAATAATTTCGCATATGCACAAGTTAAGTGGTAAGTAAAGGAACATAGACATTTGTCATTTTGACAGATACAGTGAAATGGCCTTGCACGGATGCTCTTTCAGCCTGTACCACCAGCAGCCTTGGGTGAGAACCTATTTCCCAACATTCTGGCAAACACACTATGTTATCAAACTTCTCTATCTGTGCCAATCTGATAGGTGAACTATTGTATCACACTGTGGTTTCAATCTACATTAATCTTATTACAAGAAACATTCAGCAAGCTGTCATATGTTTAAGACTTTCTTGCATTGATTTCATTACTTTGAACTTTGTATTCAGATCATCTGCCCATTTTTATAATATGTTTTTTGTCTCTTATCTTACAGGAGCTCTTAAGGTATTAAGTGAACATACAATGAGCACATCATCTATGATCTTGCTTCCCAGCTTGCTGTTTGTACCTTAACTTTGTTTTTACTGTTTCCCCTACAGAATTCTATTTTAGAATGTCAAATTTGTCAATGTTTTTCTTTTTCTCCTAAGTCTTATGATTTCATGTTTTAATATCTGCATCTTTGATTCACCTGACACTTGAGTGAAAGAAGACAGGGACCCACCTTTAATGTGTCTTCGGATATATTTTCTGGCTATGCCAGCCCCATTTATTGAATAATACATCTTTTCCTCCAGTGAAATAAAATGCCGGCTTTAAAATTCACTACTTTGCCCTATGTGATTGCATTTATTTTTGCACTTACCACAATTGGCCTTTTGATTTGGCTATTTGCATGTAGGTTCTCCACCTCCCACTAGACTGTGAGCTTCCTAATGACAACGTTGCAGTCTGAGATATTATTCCACTTTCCTTACAAGCTAATAAGTCAGCCCACTACTGTCACATGGATGCTGGCAGAGGACACAAGCCTCTTGTGTCAGAGGCTCGTCACACAAAGCAGCATGATTTGCCTCCGTTCTTCTTGTCCCCCAAGCACCATGGGTCTATGTGGAGGGGCCCGAGGAATGCTACACCTGCAGGGGGCTGTGTCTCAGCTGACACCCTGTGCTTGGGGAACCCACCTCTTTTGTAGCAGTAAATAAGCAAGACTGCTCTTTTTTATTTTATTTTTTTTTTGAGGCAAAGTCTCACTCTTTTGCCTGGGCTAGAGTGCTGTGGCGTCAGCCTAGCTCACAGCAACCACAAACTCCTGGGCTCAAGCAATCCTTCTGCCTCAGCCTCCCGAGTAGCTGGGACTACAGGCATGCAACACCATGCCCGGCTAATTTTTTCTATATATTTTTAGTTGTCCAATTAATTTCTTTCTATTTTTAGTAGAGACGGAGTCTTGCTCTTGCTCAGGCTGGTTTTGAACTCCTGAGCTCAAACAATCCGCCCACCTTGGCCTCCCAGAATGCTAGGATTACAGGCGTGAGCCACCGAGCCCGGCCAAGACTGCTCTTTGTCCTGGAGGGAAACCTCATCCTGTAGGGTGGTTTGCTGCAAGCACAAACCCTACTACTGGCTTGAGTAAAGTGAGGTCAGAGTCTTACATATTGAACTTACCCAGCACGAGGAGTGGGAACAGGAGACACACATGGGGGACTGTCCCTCCCAACAGGCACAGCTGAGCAGTTGTTGTAGGACTGCATTTGGATGTCCACAGGATCAGTGTCTGGCACAAAGCAGATGTTTGAGACATGTTGATAAATTCGACAGAATCAAATATTTCATTGAGTTAGTAATGAACTTATCACCACATAACATAACTAGGAACTATTCTTACTAAACGGATAGTTCCTTATTCTATAGACCTAGGCAATATCAGCAGTTTAAAGCATCACCTTCAAAAAAGTCAACCTAAAAATAAACTAAACACAATTATTAACATTTAGTTCATTACAACTAACCTCCATGGAATGAAATTTAGAGACTTTATTTATTATCCTCATTTCCTATGAAATGTTCAGCTTGCTAATTTGGAAAGCAAGCGCTGAGTTTGAGCACCGTTAATCGCTTTTAGACGGATGTGCCTTATTTGTCAAACAGGCACTTGGTTATTATCACTAAAATGTTTTAATTATACATTATTATGTTTGAAATTATAATCCAATCACGCCTAGCAACATCATGCAGAAAACAAACCTGAGGAAATATAAAAGTGGTTTCCCCTCCTATGAAAATAGCTAGAGATTGCAAACGCTGTTTAGAAATGGGAAAAGCGAACTTGTTTAAGAAATTAAAGAAAAAAAGAACCAACAAAAAACAGTAGTAAGACAAACAGCAAATAGTTTGATTATATTTAAGGAACATTTGGACACTTTCTATGCTGTCCAGTACAGACCTAGCTAAAAAAAAAAAAGAAAGAAAGAAAAAGAAGGAAACATTTGGAAATGAATTACAGGGAATACGATGCCATTAAAAACATAGTCTTGTTCCTCTGTACCTGAACATTGAGTAAAATGTAATGACATGGATGATGCTTCCTGTGGAAGAGCTTTTAGAAGACACTTAACAGTGTAGGTGGATGCGCCACACAGACGGCACTGCAAACAGCTCTCGGGATCACTTTCCAATCAAATGTTAACTGTGCAACATTTAACATCAATAAATTAAAGTGAAAAGACATATAAAAAGATTAACTTTAAAGTTGCCTCAATTTATCTTCTACTTGTTCTCATTTATCCCCTTTCTTCTAAGTGCAAACATAATTTTACTCAGAAGATAAATCTATTTAACCAAGTTGGAATTCAGTTCTTGTTTTCTTACTATATATTTACATCACCTTTTCCTGGAATTTTTCTGAGTATGTAACCTGATGTGATATTTGTACTTTGTGAAACTTCTTGGGCTCAAAGATGAAAATTGCTTTCTCTACCATTATAGTAAAGAACAACAACTTTTGAAATTTACACAAATTTCAAAAGTAAGAAGTACTTTTATAAAAAGAAGGTAAAAAGCAGCATTAGGAATTAAAATAAAATTGAGAAAGTTAAGAAATGTGCCAGATGATGGTTGTTACAAACATACGACAATTTTTGTTTTCAAATTATATGTGACATACATAAGCAAAACATTTGTACCCCATAATATGCTGAAATAAAAAAAATTAAAAAATTAAAAAAAATAAATTATATGTGACAATGTTGTAATAAAGGGTACAAGGGAAAAAAAGAAATTCCTCAATCATTTAAGGAAAACAGTGCCTTATTATTTAGATAGAATGCTAAAGGGGCAAAGACCTATGTACTAGGTAATTCTTAGAATATCTTTGAGACTTAAATATTTAATACATGTTTAGTAATTTAATGTTTTTCTCATTTTTATATTTTGAATAGAAAAAGCCATAAATGTACCTTCATAATAAAGGATGAGCCCATTTTCTCTTATTTTATAACTAAAAAATAATATTATTTAAAACAATGAGGCTAAATAACGATCTGTATATTAATTTCCTTTTAAATTTATACTTCCTTATAAATTTAAATGGATGTGAGTGCCATTTTGAAATTGTGTTGTACTTTTGGTGTGAAGAAGCTTTAAACTTAGGTACGTTTCACCTCTCACAAAAATCACCTCATGCTGGGTAACAGATTTAAACCTAAGCAGTGAAACTATTAGAATTCTAGAGGAAGATGTTGGAAATACTCTTCTAGACATTGGCCTAGGCAAAGAATTTAT
>NW_012136636.1:6374904-6409997 GCF_000956105.1 Propithecus coquereli | reverse complement strand
AAAAAAAAAAAAAAAAAAACCTTAGGTACGAGTTTACTAAAATAAAATAGATAAATAGCAAGTCTCAAAATATCATTGTATTTCATCTTCTGTGTATTTTTAATGGCAGTGGGAATTACGGTCTTTTAATTCTCACTTTTACTGTCTGAAAAAGACATTCTTGCAGGATAAAATATAATTTTAAGATATTTTCAACATGTAATTCTTATTATTTTCTCTTTCAGAAGACAACCTTACGCTGACATCTAAAACTTTACTACAGAACTAGCAAATATTAAAATTCAGGCTGATGTTTACTCTTTCAGTAGTAATTCTTAGAATGTGTTTATCTGAACTGAAATCTCCATTTAACAGCCAGTAGGAAATAGCAATACATGACATTTGCATAAATTTCAGAAGTTGTTGCTTTATTTTCTTGTGGACCTCACTAATCCATATGCCTTCAATTTACTTTAGTTAATATCATTTTTGTTACAAGTGTTCTACACAAGGAAAAATGTGTAACACATGTAAATAGCTAATCCTCTTTCTTAAACATTGTATATACAAGTGGACCCATAGGACAGATTGGTAAAGATTACATAGTAAGAGAATTAAGAGACCTCAATTCAATTCCCAGTTGTGTTATAATCACATATTTATAATATTTGCATTGTGGGAGAATAATATATTTTTTTATTTATCCCACATACTGGTAAGAATCAAATGCTATAATATATATGAGTACACTGACAAACTACTCTCACAAGTTATTACTACTGTTACTGCTATTTTATATATCAGGTTTTTTTCATCCATAGATAAAGACACTTCAAAAACACGTTTGGTAGCAAATTAATGAATTCTTCTGATCCTTTCACTCTATTGAGTAAGAGCTCTAAACACATCCACCAGCTTGAATACCTTCTATTTGCATTGCTTAAAGATTGAGACCAAAGCAATTTAAAAAGATGTAATTTGTACATTTAGAATTGACAAATTAGTAATGAGTATGTAAGTTAAAATAATTTTACTCAATCAAAAAGATAGTCACATTTGACACTTATTAACTGCCATTTGTTATTTTTGGTTTTTAAAATATGTTTTTGTTATTTATAGTTTTCAGAGTATGTTTTCTCTCCCATCCACAGTTTTTCAAATTTTGTCAATATCTTTTGAGATGACTTTAGCTTATTCTAAAAAGAATTTCAGACTTAAAGGTAAATGTAGGGGGGAAATATGATAAAACCTTTGCTTGCAAGACAAGAAAATCTTGATTGTAACTCATGCTTGATCTAGTAAAAATTTTAAAATAATAGTGAATTCAGATTCTTGTTTCCTTTTTATTTTGTTGGCTAGATAGTTTTCTATAATCTTAAATGGACATTGATATACATTTCCTATTCAACTGTTCTTGCTAAGTAAATATGCAAATGGAATATGAAATACATTAGAAAATGTGGACATGCTTGGTACTTATTCAGCTATAAAAAAAAAAAATTCTCCCACTTACTAATGTACTCATTCCTCATTCCTCACCTGTCATGTGATACTGCTCTTAGTCACTCATCATCTTTATCTCAGATTATTTCTATCAACTTTCTTCAAGATTCGAGCACAGCGAATTTCTGTTACCTTGTAAGCAACTTTCTATAAAAGCAACCACAACTCTAATGGTGACAACTCACCAGCTCTGCCTTGGGAAGAAACATTGCCAGTTGGTGGCAGCATTCACACGAGAGGGTCATATTTCCTCTGTTATCTTTAGGCTGAATTTCAAAACAACTCTAGAAAACAGACTCAGAAGGCAAGCCTAGAAACAGTATGTGAACAACTGCAGAAAAGTGCAAGGTCTCTGACCATAATACAGTTGTACAAAACAGCAGAGTATCTAACAAAAAGCAAGCTGGCTCTCATCCCTGCTATTTACCTCCCAAGCAGTTAACGAAAACAGTGCGAGAACTTGCTCCTAGAGTCAACAGGGGAATCGAAGAACACAGGCTGATCCTTCCACCCTCATAACATTTGTACTCTGCACAAGGACACTCCCAGTCATCCGCACTGAGCAACCCCTTCCCTCTCCCAGAAAATATAGCTGTGTCATTTTAGAGACATTTTTAATGTCATCTGCTTATGATGTGCAGACTGAGAAGCAGACAATTTTGTTCTGCTTTGGCAGGAAAAAAAAAAAAGGAAAGTTTTAACTGGCAGCTAGAACATCAACAACAAGCAATACACAGGGCATCAATTTAGTCAAGAAAAATACTGGTATATCATATTACAGGGGCCAAGCGTTCCAAGGAAAAGTGATGGTCTAAGAAGAGGCTCTTGCATTTTTTTATATTTAGTAATATTATACAGTCATTAATATGTAATTTTCATTTCAATAATGGAAAGCCTTTTAGGGAAAAAAAAGTTTTTGTTGGTTTTTTTTAAATCTACAAATACATTCTCGAAATTCAAACACAACAAAATCCAGAGGTGCATTCATAAGAATTTTAAGTTCCTAACTGCAGTCACTTTTTAATTGGACATTTGTATGTTTATATTTCTCTAACATAGTTAGATTTAAAACAAAAATATTTTGAATATTTATTGGATTAACTGCATTTGTACTGACTACACAGTTTTTTAAACAGTATTAATTCAATACATACACTTTTCAGAAGAATTCTTATTTAAAAAGTTACAATAGTTTACCCAACCATATATGCATATTAAATAATCATTTATTTTAGAAAATTCTCCTCCTCAAATGAACATTTAGGAGACTATTTAATCAATATTTTTAATGAGCAGAACAAATACTAAAGTAGAAAGCCTTTACAATTTCCAAGGAACTGATATATTCCATTAACAAATCCTGGTTCTTTAAATGTTTGCAATACCACACACAGTAAATGATCCAAATAGCAGTTACATTCGCTCATGTAAATCATTCTGTTGCATGTACACAGAGTTAGCATGTTACAAAACTCTTGTGAAATTTCAGTTGAAACACATTAGCAAATAAATTTGTGCAGAAAAACATGCTGGTAAAGAAGTCCCCTTATAAACCCTAGATGAGGAAAAGTCTGTACATGGTACATTGATCAGAGAAAGGGGAATTTATCAAATGGGCTACTGAATAATATTATCTAATAAAGCAAAATATTATGAAATGTTGCCACTCCTTTTAAAGATTCAATATATCCTCTGACATAAACCTGTGAAGTTAGAATCTATACCTCTTAAGAGGTATACATTTTAAATTAAAAGCTATTCTAACTGGTTATATAGCATTCTATTTAACAATCTGCTGAGTCAGTTTTTAGATCGAGTTCACCTAAATACAAAATACTGGCAAACATTTACTGAATTAAGAATTAAAAAGAGAAATAGAGCCTCACAAGCAATGAAGTGTTATCT
Organism: Propithecus coquereli; assembly: GCF_000956105.1. Taxonomy (NCBI): domain Eukaryota; kingdom Metazoa; phylum Chordata; class Mammalia; order Primates; family Indriidae; genus Propithecus; species Propithecus coquereli. Next base: position 6,406,610 of record NW_012136636.1, on the reverse strand, counting down.
GCCTTTCTTCTCCTATCCATGTGTCTCTTACATGAAATAAGAAAGTTAATGATGCTCATTATTACTAGCAGTAGTAGTATTTGCATTGTGGACTTAGAACACATTTTTAATCTCTATGTTTTTATATATAATTGATTCCTTTATCAAAAGTAATTAAATTATTTCAGAAAGGACTTTTTCTTTTAATAATAGAATCATTATTGCATATGATTGTACGTTAAAAATAGAAAAAAACAAAAAACCTCCTTGCTAAAAGATATGGTCATTTGTTATCCCTGAAAGGAAAGAAAGCTTCCAGTGAAAGATCTTGGACCATGAGAAAAAATTTCATCAGGCTGTTTGCTGGCAACAGGCCACGCGGGCAGCACCCAGTCCTGCGTGCAGAGCACGTTGGCAGATGTTGTTAGTTGACTTTTGCTGAAAAAGTATGGAAGAACAGTTGGAAAATCACAAGGTGTAGAACAAGCTTTAAATAAATAAATAGCTTAACTGGCAATACAAAGGAGGAAAGAAAACAAGTTCCTTGGTTGAGAAAGAAGACTGGGATACTTCTAATTACAGAGTTTCTTACTGTTGGTTTGCTTCATGGGCTGATTGTTAATGAGAACTGAAATTGTACCTCCCACATTTCCATTTAGAGGTTCTAACCTCAGAATTACAATCAGTGTGCAGTGTGTTGTAGATTGGTCATTTGTATGATATGAGAATGCCACTGATAAGGTGATAATTTTTTGCCCTTCCCTCTTTGCCCCTAGCGTGGTAACTGAAAGAGGAAAGCATTAACTGTCAGCTTGGAGCTTCTGACACGTTACCTTAAAAATACCGGCATTTGACATTAACATGACCCTAAGAAAAAACAAACAAAAGAGATGACACTTGCTCACATCGCATTGGCACAGCAAGTAAATACTCAATACATGTATCAAAGTCTACTTTAGTAGCAAAAGTCAAAATAAGAAAAAAATGAAACAATTGCAAAATATACCTTCTCAAAAGAAACTATTGCATGATGCTGAGAAGAAGCCCCATTACCATCTGCTATTTAGGGTTATGGAACATCTAGGCAGGCCCACTTACATCCCTCATAAAGTGGGATGTAAATTATCACAAAGCCAACAAAATTGGGCCACATTTTCTTCAAGCTACAAGATAAGAATCCCTTCATCTTTCCTCTCTGTGTAGACATTTTGCTAGGCAACATTTGTTAACATAAAAAAAGCAATAGGATCTAAAAAGAACAGAAAACCAAAGCACAACGTTCAATAAAGGTGGTGCCCTCAACACACACACACACACACACACACACACACACACACACACATACACACACACACAGGTGCACACACTTAAACTGGCATTCCTTGAGGTATTATTTGTCTAAGGTACGGTTTAAAAATGGAAAATCAACTTTTCATCTCACTGAGGCAAATTTTATGATATTTGGCACACTGATCGTTCTTCCCAAATTTATGCTACTCATCAATAATCATAACTGTATACATGCTAAAAATAAAAATGCTATGATCTTAGTATTAGGGCTCTCCACACATAATATCGGCCAACATAATCTTATATAAATATGTTAAAATATAAATGTTATCCCTTCAAAAATTACAAATTTAAATAACTTTTTTAGATTTAAGATTTCATTACATTTAAAATAAATACTTTTATAAATTATAGGGGACATTCAAAGATAAACGTCCTGAACTTAATTTTAAAACACCAAGATTATATCAATAGTAAGATAAACGATTGTTGCAAATTATTTCATGAAGACATACAATTCAAAAAAAAAAAAATAGGCACGGTTTATTTTGTTTAACCCTCTTAGTTTCTGTAGGATCCGATCCGAGCTCAAAAAAAAACCCGCCCTCACCACCGTCACTTTGTCGTCTGGGAGATGTAACTGTATGGGTGCTTATTTGTCACCGACTTTGAAAGTCACAAAAGGCACGCAGATATAACAATTCGAAGCAGTTCTTCAAGGGCATCTTCAACTTGGCTGTCACCGCCCGGTACCGCGCCCGCAGGTGTGGGAGAGCCCACCCGCCGTCCTGGGGGCGCAGGGCGGTCTCGCCCAAGACCGGCCCCCGCGCGGAGACCCCGGCTCCCGGGCTGTTTACTTGCTGAGGCCCGCCCTCCTCCCGGTACTATGGAAACCGCATTTTTCTACGCCGGCTCGCCCTCCTTCTCTTTCTCCCATTACATCCCAAATACGATTTCAACTTCCCTAGAACCTGACAAGTGAATGGCGCTCATGACGCCCCGGAAAGAGCCCGCGACCGCGGGGTGCGGGGCGGGCGTCCCCGAGCGTGGGGGAACCCGAGGAGCGACCCGCGGCCGGCTTGGCTCGGGGTTCCGGGGCGCGCCGCCCGCGCCCCTCTCGCCCCACGTCTGTCCTTCCGAGAAAGGGCACGAAGCTGTTATCGATCCAGAGCGCACCGGTGACTAACGTGATGCTCGTAAACAACCGGCGGGCCGGGCACCCGGGAACCACCCAAGCGCAAACCAGGCGCGGGGGGGCGGCCGCGCGCCCACCCGAGCTCGGGAGCCGGACCTGCTCGCCGGAATGGGGGAGAAGACGGGGCGAGGCGACGGCCAAGTTCAATGCCCCTGCTTGCCCCCACGAAACCGCGGCGAGTGGGGCGGCGGCGGGGGCGCGGCGGGACCGGAGAGCGGTGCTGCCGCCCCCTCCTCGGCGCCCGGCCCCGGCCGCTGTCTCAGCTCGCGATCTCCGCCCGGCCCCGCCCCCATCAGTGTCCCCTCCCTACGCCCCCTCCCCGGCGGAAGCTCGGAGCCCAATTAATTGAGTCAAAGGCGGGAGGAAGGCCCTCCGCGCCGCGGCCCGCCCCCGCCCCTCCTCCGCGCCCCTTTTCCCGCCCCGGGTGGCATCTCCTCCGCCGGCATCCACAACGAGCCTCTGATTAATGAGGCTCGGCCCGGCCCCTACCCCTCCCGGGCCCCAGCCTGGGCCTCTGCAGGAGGGGGAGGGGACGGCGGGAAACGCGGCCCCGGGAGAAAGGGGGGCGGGGCGGGGGTGCGCGGCCCGCCCCCTCAGAGCCCCGCGCCTATTGGCCGCACGCGCCGTCCGTCGAGGGGCGCGGCGCCAATGCGGGCAGCGGGGCGGGGCGGCCGCGCCGTGTGTGCCTGCGTAACGCCGAGTCACATGTTGTTTTGCTCTTCTTAGTTCAGTCACTCGGTGCGCGATGTGTTACTCACTGTGCGGCGGGGACCGCGACGAGCCCAGGTCGCCGTTGGCAGCAGCAGCAGCAGCCCCGGCGGCGGCGCGGACCCTGAGTGCCCGGGCGCACCCCAGCTCCCCAGAGCGCGTTACGGCAACAGCACCGGTGTGGCCGCGCGCGCCTTAGGCTCGGCTCCGCGGCTCCGAGACCCCGACTCTCGGCCCAGCCAGCGAGTCCCCAGGCGCCGCCCGAGAGCCCCGGGAGGCAGCGGCCGCGGGCAGCCGGGCCGGGGGGCGGCCACCGCCCGCGCCGGGCATCCTCGGGAACCCCGGAGCGCGGAGGGCGCTGCGCCACCGAGCGGTGCTGGTCCCTGCGGGCCTCCCTGGACCTTCCCCACCTCCTGGGCCCGAGGGACGCGTGCTCAGGCGGGTGGCCGGGCGAAAGGGTGGGAGGGAGCCGCCCCCGCCCGCGCCCCCTCCGCCCCTCACCCCAGCCCCTCCACGCCGGGCCCGGGTGGCGCGGCCTGAAGCGCTGGTGATGGCCAGCCCGCCGCTGCACGGGCCCCCGGGGCCGGCGAGTGGAGACGGCCCCAATCTCAACAACAACAACAACAACAACCACGGCGTGCGCAAGTGCGGCTACCTGCGCAAGCAGAAGCACGGCCACAAGCGCTTCTTCGTGCTCCGCGGGCCCGGCGCGGGCAGCGATGAAGCGACAGCGGGCGGGGGGTCGGCGCCGCAGCCGCCGCGGCTCGAGTACTATGAGAGCGAGAAGAAGTGGCGGAGCAAGGCGGGCGCCCCGAAGCGGGTGATCGCGCTCGACTGCTGCCTGAACATCAACAAGCGCGCCGACGCCAAGCACAAGTACCTGATCGCCCTCTACACCAAGGACGAGTACTTCGCGGTGGCGGCAGAGAACGAGCAGGAGCAGGAGGGCTGGTATCGCGCGCTTACCGACTTGGTCAGCGAGGGCCGGTCGGGCGCCGGCGACGCGCCCCCCAACGCCGCGGCCACCTCCGGGTCCTGCAGCGCCTCTTTGCCGGGTGCCCTGGGCGGCTCGGCCGGCGCTGCCGGGGCCGATGACAGCTACGGGCTGGTGTCTCCCGCCACGGCCGCCTACCGCGAGGTGTGGCAGGTGAACCTGAAGCCCAAGGGTCTGGGCCAGAGCAAGAACCTGACGGGCGTGTACCGCCTGTGCCTGTCGGCGCGCACCATAGGCTTCGTGAAGCTCAACTGCGAGCAGCCGTCGGTGACGCTGCAGCTCATGAACATCCGCCGCTGCGGCCACTCGGACAGCTTCTTCTTCATCGAGGTGGGTCGCTCGGCGGTCACTGGCCCCGGCGAGCTGTGGATGCAGGCTGACGACTCGGTGGTGGCGCAGAACATCCATGAGACCATCCTGGAGGCCATGAAGGCGCTCAAGGAGCTCTTCGAGTTCCGTCCGCGCAGCAAGAGCCAGTCGTCAGGGTCGTCGGCCACGCACCCCATCAGTGTCCCAGGCGCGCGGCGCCACCACCACCTGGTCAACCTGCCCCCCAGTCAGACTGGCCTGGTGCGCCGCTCCCGCACCGACAGTCTGGCCGCCACCCCACCGGCTGCCAAGTGCAGCTCATGTCGAGTGCGCACAGCCAGCGAGGGCGACGGTGGCGCGGCAGCGGGGACCGGGGCTGGGGGCGGCAGGCCGGTGTCGGTGGCCGGGAGCCCCCTGAGCCCCGGGCCGGTGCGCGCGCCCCTGAGCCGCTCGCACACCCTGAGCGGCGGCTGCGGTGGCCGCGGGAGCAAAGTGACGCTGGCACCGGCAGGGGGCGCCCTGCAACACAGCCGCTCCATGTCAATGCCGGTGGCGCACTCGCCTCCGACCGCCACCAGCCCCGGCAGCCTGTCGTCCAGCAGCGGGCACGGCTCGGGCTCCTACCCGCCGCCTCCGGGCCCCCACCCGCACCTGCCGCACCCCCTGCACCACCCTCCAGGCCAGCGGCCCTCCAGCGGCAGTGCCTCAGCCTCCGGCTCCCCCAGCGACCCCGGCTTCATGTCCCTGGACGAGTACGGCTCCAGCCCTGGTGACCTGAGAGCCTTCTGTAGCCACAGGAGCAACACGCCCGAGTCCATTGCGGAGACCCCCCCGGCCAGGGACAGCAGCGGGGGCGAGCTGTATGGGTACATGACCATGGACAGGCCCCTGAGCCACTGTGGCCGCCCCTACCGCAGAGTCTCAGGAGAGGGGGTCCAGGACTTGGACAGAGGGCTGAGGAAGAGGACTTACTCCCTGACCACACCTGCCCGGCAGCGGCCGGTGCCCCAGCCCTCCTCGGCCTCCTTGGATGAATACACCCTGATGCGGGCCACCTTCTCAGGCAGCTCAGGCCGCCTGTGCCCATCGTGCCCCGCATCTTCTCCCAAAGTGACTTACCACCCCTACCCGGAGGACTACGGGGACATCGAGATTGGATCCCACAGGAGCTCCAGTAGTAATCTGGGGGCGGACGACGGCTACATGCCCATGACCCCTGGCGTGGCCCTCATGGGCAGTGGCGGTGGCAGCTGCAAGAGCGACGATTACATGCCCATGAGCCCCACCAGCGTGTCTGCCCCAAAGCAGATCCTGCAGCCCAGGGCGGCCACTGCAGCCTTGCCTCCCACAGGAGCCGCCATGCCAGCGCCCACCTCTGCGGCCAGCAGGACCTTTGCAGGGAACGGCGGCAGCTACAAGACCAGCTCCCCCGCGGAGAGCTCCCCTGAGGACAGTGGGTACATGCGGATGTGGTGTGGTTCCAAGCTGTCCATGGAGAATGCCGACAGCAAGCTGCTTCCCAACGGGGACTACCTCAACATGTCCCCCAGCGACGCGGGCACCTCCGGTACTCCACCCGACTTCTTCTCTGCAGCCTTGCACGCTGGGGGCGAGATGCTCAAAGGCGTCCCTGGCTACTGCTACAGCTCTCTGCCCCGCTCCTACAAGGCCCCATACACCTGTGGCGGGGGCAACGACCAGTATGTGCTCATGAGCGCCCCCGTGGGGCGGATCCTGGAAGAGGAGAGGCTGGAGCCGCAGGCCACCCCAGGGAGCACTCCATCGGCCAGCGCCTTTGGGGCTAGTGGGGGTGGCCACACCCAGCCTCATCACCCAGTAGTGCCTTCGCCCGTCAGGCCGAGTGGCAGCGGCCGCCCAGAGGGCTTCCTGAGCCAGCGCTGTCGGGCCGTGAGGCCCACGCGGCTGTCTCTGGAGGGGCTGCAGACCCTGCCCAGCATGCAGGAGTACCCGCTGCCGCCAGAGCCCAAAAGCCCCGGCGAGTACATCAACATTGACTTTGGCGAGGCGGGAGCCCGCCTGTCGCCGCCTGCCCCCCCGCTGTTGGCGTCGGCGGCCTCGTCCTGCTCGCTGCTGTCTGCTGGCAGCCCAGCCTCGTCCCTGGGCTCCGGCACGCCGGGCACCAGCAGTGACAGCCGGCAGCGCTCCCCGCTCTCTGACTACATGAACCTGGACTTCAGCTCGCCCAAGTCACCCAAGCCGGGCACCCAGAGTGCGGACCCCGTGGGCTCCTTGGACGCCCTCCTCTCCCCCGAGGCCTCTTCTCCATACCCGCCGCTGCCCCCGCGCCCTCCCGCCTCGACAGCGTCCTTGCAGCAGCCGCCGCCCCCGCCACCCCCAGGGGAGCTGTACCGCCTGCCTCCGGCTTCAGCTGTGGCCGCCACCCAGGGCCCTGGCGCTGCCTCGTCGTTGTCCTCCGAGACTGGGGACAATGGTGACTACACCGAGATGGCCTTTGGCGTGGCTGCCACCCCGCCACAACCTATCGCGGCCCCCCCAAAGCCGGAAGGTGCCCGAGTGATCAGCCCTACGTCTGGCGTGAAGAGGCTGAGTCTTATGGATCAGGTGTCGGGGGTCGAGGCTTTCCTGCAGGCCAGCCAGCCCCCAGACCCACACCGGGGCGCCAAGGTCATCCGCGCAGACCCACAAGGGGGCCGCCGCCGCCACAGCTCGGAGACCTTCTCCTCGACTACGACCGTCACCCCCGTGTCCCCATCCTTCGCCCACAACCCTAAGCGCCACAACTCGGCCTCAGTGGAAAACGTCTCTCTCAGGAAAAGCAGCGAGGGCAGTGGCGGCGTCCTTGGTGGGGGCCCAGGAGGCGGCGAAGAGGCACCCATGTCCCCCAGCAAGCTGCAGCCGTCACTCCCGGTGCCCTCTCTCCCACCGCAGGCCCGCCCACGGGCCCCAGCTCAGCCAGGGGGCTTGGTCGGCTGCCCCGGGGGCAGTGGTTCTCCAATGCGCAGAGAGACTTCTGCCGGCTTCCAGAATGGTCTCAACTACATTGCCATCGACGTGAGGGATGAGCCGGGGCTGAGCCAGCCGCAACCGCAGCCAGGAGAGAAGAGTTCCTGGGGGCGGACCCGTAGCCTTGGGGGTCTCATCAGCGCTGTGGGCGGTGGCAGCAGCGGGGTGTGTGGGGGGCCAGGCCCTGGCGCCCTGCCCTCTGCCAACACCTACGCCAGCATTGACTTCTTGTCCCATCACTTGAAGGAGGCCACGATTGTGAAAGGTGAGGCCCTTTGACTCCGAGCCTGGTGGGAAGGAAGGATGAGCGTATTTGGGTTTCACTTGTTTTCCCTTCTTTGGTCCCTTGACCTCAATGCCAACATGTGGCTGAGACTTCTTGTTTTGTTTTGTTTTACTTTTGAGTGCCATGTTCTCCTCCTTCAGAGAAATTGCCAGGAACAGTCAAATAGTCTTTGAGTTGAATGGACTTTGATTTTGCTTAGGCCCAGCCCACTTGTGTCCCATAGCTCTTTCCTCCCCATCTGCGGACACGGCGCAAGTTCTCCCCGTAGGCCAGCCAGAAGCAGGCAGAGACACAGTCCTGGGGAGGGGGTGGTTGGGGACGTTCTGCTCAGGAGGACCTGACTGCTCCCCAGGCCACAGCCACTGCCTTCTCTAGGTGTTCCTGGAGCAGGGCCCCAGCTGATTGTTGCTGGGTCTCCAGGTTTGTAAAAACAGACCTGAAAGTCTTTTAAGAAGTGAGCATCCATTTTGATGACAGCTAAAGGGAACAGTTAACCATTTCAATTTTACACATAAACTGTAGGAGCTTTCCATCAGAGGCATTATTTTTCTCTTAAAGGGATGGAAGGGTGACATGCTTAAACACAGGCTAAACACAGTGGTGGACTTGCACAGACGCGGGAGTCACCTGGGGCTTGGCTAGAACGTAGATGTCTGGCCTATGTTTCCCACACTTTCCCATGCTGGAGCTCTGGGGTGTGGCCCAGAATGTGCATTTCTCTCGAATCCCCACATTATGGGGACGATTCTCTGGGGACCCTGTCCCAGGTGAGAGTCACCTGGGGAGGTTTGAGAAATTACCTATTGGGCCTCACCCCAGATACATCCAAGTAAAACATCAGATGGGCCGAGGCCAGGGACCAGCATGTTTCAGAGTTGCCCAAATGATTTTAATATGCAGCCAAGATTTAGAATCAGTGCTTTAGAGAAAATAAGTGAAAGACAAAAACACTGCTCTTTTCAAGAACAATTGGATATGAGGGTGCCCGGCATTGTTCTTCCCATCCTCATCAAATATCCATGAGGAGAGAGTGATGTGCGTACTTGGCAGCTGGTGGTGCTTTCTGGCCGACTCAAACTTTGAATGGTGTGTGTGGAGTGGGGGGGGGGGGGAGGCAAAAGGGAGTTGTATGTTTGATTTAAGGGAGTTTCTTTAATTTTGTAGCTGTTTCTTTGCATGGTTGCTAGCAGAGTAGAGGCTCTATGGGGACCACAAAACATACAGTAGCAAATAGTGTTATTTGGATGCAGTGCTAGATGCTGGCTGAAGGTGTAAACAGTCTGCAATGGTTATAAGGTGGTGATCGAGGTGGCTTGGAGATTCATGTACGTTTTGTTCTTAAAGTAAACAGACCAGTCTAATGCTATCTAAATCCAGTATGTTTTATAGTATACTTGGGACTGTTGGTCCCCGACATTTAAAATTATAGCTATAGGCTGAATACCCTGTTAGCCTAGGGTAACAGAGGAAAAGCTATTTCTTTTTTTTTTATTAAAACCATAGACTAGAAGATGAAAAGAGAATCATCAGAAGTGTGGTGCTTCAGCATCTAATTAAATCAATTGGAAGTCGTCAGAATATATCCCACCAACAGTGACTCTGGGCTGAAGGTCACTTTGCTTGGAGTTACATTAAACACCATTACTAGAGTGTCAGAGAGTTGAAGGATTAGCTGCTGAATAAGACATGGACCATATAAACACAGCAGCAGAAGTATAAACAAGCAGGGAAAATAAACGGGCACACACACACAAATTTATTTGGTATGCCATAGTGAACATGGAAGTAACTACGTTTTGCCCAAATCTGATTCTAATCGGAAAAGCAACCTGAGAGCATAACACCTTTTTCTGCCTTCAGCGGAGCAGGGTTGCAGACCTGAACTGGGTTGAGGTGGGGCCGGGGAGTGAATTCTGCTGTAGCAGGAAGCATAAGCCCCAGTTACCGCCTACAGGCCTGAAGGGGATCAAAGCCTTTCTGATAAAGTAGATACATTTAGAAACGGGATTGTATATGAGATAATGACCTCAGACAAGTGAAAATTTTGAACTGCAAGAGGTAAGTTTATTTAGAGACCTGATTTAGCTTTTGTTTAAGATTTCCCACCAGTGTAAAATTGCTTTCAGCCTATAGGATTCACGATTCTGAAATCCAAACAGCAGCGTGCATTCTATGGTTACTGAACAAAGATGAGAGATCATTTTGGCTGCTGTTATGTGGGTATTATGGTAAACACCCTTCTAAGAAAGAAAAGAACAATTTTAAATCAAAATACATGACTGTAGTCAGTCCACTGTGCCAACACCACATTTTAAAAAAAGAAATATCTGCCAAGTTGGATTTCTAGTAAACTAAGTTGAACACAGAGAACAGCAGAATAGGAAATACTAGTGCCATCTTAGTCAACATAGCACGAAAATTCTGGTCTGTTGAAACAGAAAGGGAACATTTAGAAACTCGAAATGAACATCCACTTTTATTTAACTCACACATGTACGTAGAAATTTGTTTGTGGTGCCCATAAATAAAGAGTTCACAGTAGGTACGTGTCCTTTGAAAGAATGATTTATAGAAGTCAGACTTGCAAAGCATTCCTTTGAAGATGAAGTAGAGAAGGCACTTTCTGGTCGGCCGGCCTCCCTGCCTGGCTCTTAGAAGTAGCCTGTGTTTCCACACCGGGCTCCTCATGTTCCGCATGGGAAAACTTCATTAGTGATGCTGAAGCTGAGTAATTTGGGCTTACTGGGGTAGTGTTTAGTATTTGCATAAGTGGTAACAGAGAAGAGAAGTTCCAGCAATGTGTGATAGTTGTTTACAGTAGAATTGGGAATGGAGGTTGGGCTTAAAGGCAAGGGCCAATTTAAAAGTGCATCTTAGATGTGTATATTTTACTAGTCCAGGGCAGACTCTAAATTATGCCTCTTATTGGGGGACAGGAGAATGTTACTTACCATGTGTTTTGTGTGAGTGTATGCAGAAAAATCTAACCAATCTGTTAGGGTTTGGTTGTTGTTTTGGGAACTGGAAGTATGTTACTCTCTAAAACTGCTTTTTAAAATTCACTGTATAAAATTTTGTGTCAGTAGTATAGGTGTGTACCATAAAATATGCTATTTTAGTGTTCTTCTTTAGTGGGACTTTCATTCTAAAATTGGTTTATATATTTGTATAAAACAGATTAGATAAGAATTACCCCTGAAAGCATCTGTATTTAAATTTTGTTTCTTTGGTGAAAGAATTATGAGATAAGAGAAATGTTTCCAAAGGAACAATAAAATCACGATTTATGTTTACAAGTATTGCCTTTTGACGTCTTAAAGCAGAGAATTGGCATATTTTTAGGATTCCCCTGCGATTACTTGACAAACCACACAACCTTTATTTTTGCTGTCATCATGCTGCCTTGCTTTCGTTGGCTAACTCATGCCGTAGTGAGACAATATCATGCACTGCTCCTACCCTGTTCGCAGGGACAGACAACGAAGGTGCTAATGAAAACACACGCAGGCTTTCGTGAATGAAAGTCACATGACTTGTTCTATTTCCTTTATTGAAAGAGAAACCTTTACAAAAATAGTACTTCATAGAAGGAAGCATAGTATGTGGAACACTAAACCAGGAATCAGGAAACCAGGTTTCTAGTTGCTGATCTTAATGAGTCATTGTGTGACTATAGGCAAGCGACTTAATCCCTCCTTCTCACTTTCTCTGTCTGTAAAATGGGGTAATTATAATCCTCTCCTTTTGGTGTCACACAGCCACTGCAAGGTGAATGAGATCATAAACATCAAGAGTGTTTTAAGCTCTTCTAAAGGAACGTGCTAATACATCCAGTGATTCTGTTGATACTTATTATTTTGAAACCATGAGTATATACAGGAAAGACAGTGAAGTAAATGGATACTTTTAAATGTCAAAAAGCAACTCAGAGTAGTCTGAAAATGGAGCCCATACCTTCTTAGGAGATGCTCACCTTGACTGCCTCATTGCTAGCGTCACACTCATCTCCAAGAACCGTTGTTTTTTCTCCTCTTTATTTAACTTCAGATTTGTTCATAGATCACTATCAGTTGTAAGGAAGTAGTGTTTTAAATTACATAGTAGAATAACAATTAAGGAGAACAGCATCCTAATCCTGAAACTGTGTTAAGTCTGCACTTTTGATTACCTTTTATGACTTGTTTATGCATTAAGAGATGCTGGCAAGATGAAAATGTATAATTAGAATATGTATTTTTAAAAATTGACTCTTAGTGACGGATGCATTAAAGGAAAGACAGAACCCTTAAACTTTCAGTTGTTTAGTAATCCATTGTTTAGTCTGGGTTTTCATTCTTTGGGGTTGATTTTCTGCAGCACTGCGCTGTGTGGTTGTTGAACAGGATAGCAAAATGTTTGATTCTTTTGTTCTTCCACCCCCAAGAAAGGAATTTTAGTAGACAATTACTGTTTTATTTTCTTTAGAAATATTAGTATTAAAATGAGGCCCTTTTTCTGAAGAGAAGAACTTGCAAAAGTATTACTACCAGCATGGGTATAATAGGTTTTCTGTTAAAATTCCCACTAATGTGTTTTCTTTAGAAGCATAGTTCCAAGAACTAGTTAACTTTTGGTATCAGATTTGGCAAGTGGAAAGGGGTTTTTTGTTTTTGTTTTTGTTTTTTTGGTTTTGGGTTTTTTTTGGTGGGGGGAGCACAGAATCAAGCGTTCCCTTTTCACCTTAGAAACTTAAGGGAGAATGTAACTTGACTCTTTTATCTGCATTGCCAAGTAGAGTGAGCAAAACACTCACTGGAGCAAAGCGCTGTGCTCCGCCCCCGCCCCCAGCCAATTCTTCACTTAGACAACCATAATAGGGGTGGATTCTCTGTCGAATTGCGCTGGTACAGACGTGAGCAGAATGTATATTTCTATACAAGATGGGCAAGGCATTTTAATGTTGGCATTTTAATAAATCAATAAAAATTTCTGAATTTCCAAAATTATCAGTTGCAAGCATAATGCATTATTTGTCAGGTCATGGGTTTTATGAAAACAATGCTGTCCAAATTTAGATGGGGACACTGTTTCTCTGTTAATTTTACTTGGTTTGAGTGAGTTCTTCAAGATTGCAGTGGTTACTTTGACTCATTTAAGGTAGATAACTGTAGACAGAGTTTAATGGTAGATTTTTTTTCCTGAAGAAAACTGGTAAAGTTATTCAAGGTGGAGGAAATGCTAAGATTGATGATTGCTACTGATGATTCAGTTTTTTTCAAGATAGCTGCAGAGATTTTCATTAACTGTGTGCTAGAATAAAATGCATAGACGAAAGTGTAAACAGAGAGAGTTGGAGTTTATGTTGTATACCAGCATTTTGTTCCGTGAGTACACATAATGCAAGCTGCTTCTGTGCTTGGAGGTCTTATTGCTTAATTGAATTCATTACATTAGAATGTTGAAATAGAATTGGGTTAAAACTTATAAGCTGTGTGTTTACAAATGATAAAATAGTCAATTTAGGGGTTCTGATTTCTGTTTTATTGGAGTAGAAAGATACTAAAGTTGCAGAGAGTCACTGTTACATATCCAAAGACACTGTAAAACTTGGGCAGATAAATGTGTCTTTAAGTTTTGCCCAGTTTTCTTATGCCATATGTGATATTTATGTAAATAGGATTTATAAAATATTTCTTATTGTGCTTTTACTGAAATTTGGAATATTTGGTCAAATATTTTGATTCACAATATACTTTAAAAATAAAAGATCGAATGAATTCCACTTTATAAATACTTTTGATATTTATTTTAAAGAGTATCAGGTTTTCCAGAAACAAATATTTGGGGCTGGCATTCCTCTGTGTGTGTGTGTGTGTGTGTGTGTGTGTGTGTGTCCATAATATCTCATCCAGTCATGCTCCAGGAGGCTTGATGTAAATTTTTTTCATAATTGAAACTCAACTACTACTGATGTATTCTCTGTTCATGTTGAAACTTTGTAACCTTAAGCATAATTTTGGTTTTATTATTACTTTAATTTATCCCTATGGAATTGGTACAAATACTTGAGTGAATTATTTTAGGGTAGTATCAAATTTCAGTTTTTTTCAGTGTGTAAAAGTAAGTATTATGATATAGTTCATTACATTATGTGGTGTTAGTAGTTACCTTAAAATCCATATGTTTATATTAAGAATGACTCATTCTTTCGTATTAATGCATAATCTTTAATATTTATGAATACGATAGAGTACTTATCTCTATGCATTTTATAGACTTAAATAAGTCCATCGTTTGCCTCTAACGTATAAGTGCAACTACCAGTCGTACAACTTGGTGGACAAGTAATGATTTTGAAAGAATGCTGTTGAAGTTAGATATAATGAAAATGTAACGCTTGTTCTGATCGATATTGAAAGATAATTGCATGTCTCTTTCTTCTTTGGGTAAAAAGAATCATGTAAAATTCAAAAAGTCCTTTTCTTCACATCATAGTGTGAAGACATCATACATATGATATCTTGCAGTACTTCAAAAAATTTTATGATGTAGGCAGAACCACCATGAACCCCATTTTTTAGAATAAAGAATCTGTAGCTCAGAGTGGCCAAGTGACTTGCCCAAGCTTGCTGAGCCCCAAGGAGGAGTGTCAAGTTCAGCCTGGTAACGCCTTTGTGTCCCTAGCCCAGTTCTCTGTACTTACCTAACATCATCTGTTTGGGAAACTCATACGTTAATAAAATAGGATTTTACTGTAGACTCTGCCATAGGCAGCTCTCATATTTAACATATTGGTTGTTATTTTACTTGGGTGGCAGTTACTTAATTTCCCTCCTTTTTCTTCCACGTGGTATTAATTCAAAGTGAAATGGGGCCAGTTAAGGAGGAAGACGGAACGTTGTAGGACAACCCTCTGTTGCCTTGTTTTCTTTGTGTGTGTGTGTGTGTGTGTGTGTGTGTGTGTGTGTGTTTGTTTTACCAGATTTCACACCTGCCAGTGTGCAGAGCTTAGGGTTTAATATTACTTTCAAGGCTCTCCTGTTGCCATTGAATTTTGGAGTTGACATCAAGTTGTTGGTGGATCACCTGTTCTGGGGGTTCCAGCTGTGTTCCCCGACCTCTGTTAGTCTACAAAGTGGAAAACTTACATCCCTGCAGCTGTCTGTAAGATATGTTTTAGTAAAGCAAACTGTGTGTTATACTTGATAAGATGCCTCCCCACACCAACACCAACTACATTGTAACTCTTTCAACTCCGTGTGGTGACAATCAGAAAAAAAATACAAGGGCATTTTGAGGGCAAAGAGTTGGAAACTATTGATATAAAGTAACTTACTTATTTTAAGCTTGTGAAAACAGAGGCTGAGAGAGGTCCGGTGTCTTAGTCAAGGCCACCGATTTAATAGTTTGTAAATATTATCAAGAAAGAATAGGAGCATGTGACACAAACAATAACATGTCTCAGGGATTCTTTGTATGCTGGTGAGTAACTCTCCCAGAACATAGCTTGTTTCCTTTAGAGCAACTTAGCATTTGTGGAAGTGGTGTTGGTCTTTTTACATTGGGACATTTTAGTAAATTGCTTCATACACAGACCAAAAGGTACCCTGGAAGCCAGAAATAGAAAATGCAGAATCCCTAAATAGGGAAGCATGTTGTGAATCAGGGAAACGTGGCCGCTCACCACCACGTCAGCAGTGTGTCCTGAAGAGGCAGAAGAGTGAAGATTTGGCAAATATTTAAGATCATGTACTTACCTGTTAAAGAAAAGAAAAAAGAAAATTCTTGGGATAATTTGAATCGAAAGACCTCCATCCTCTGGCAAAGTTTAAGTCCTTGCTCTTTTAGGTAGGTCCAGCCTGGGCCGTTGGCCCAGTGACTATGAGTCAGGGGGCATTTTCAGGCGCCGCTTTATGTGTCTTTAAGATGCATTATTCTACAAGTGAAATATCATATACTCCCCATTATGAATAAGTACATTAACAGTTTCCTAAGAAATGAGTCATTAACCTATGTAATGATGAGTTTATTTGAAAACTAACCAATTTAGAATTTGCCTAAGGACCAGTGAGTAACTAATCAGTTGATGCTAGGTGGTTATCTTCTGGGGAGTTGAGATTTTTATATGAAGAGAAATGGTTTTCGTACAAATTTAATTTGACAGAAGGTGCCACCTTTCCAATGAAGTGACTATAACCTCACTTTCAAAAGCATAAAGGAATACATTAGTAAACGCATAAAAATTCATAAGATATCCATGTTTCTAAAAAGGTAGTAGGTGAATATGTGACTCCGTGCTCCTGTGGGTGACCCAGTATTTTGTTTGCATGAGCTGAGAGTCTCTTCAGCACCCTAGAAGGGAATGCTTCCTTCCTGGCAGGTGGCAGCCTGGGAGCCAGCGCCCGACACCTGAGCACGCAGTCCAGCAGACGGCAGGCTGGTGGTCGGAGACTGCCTCACGGGACACACAACGTAGGGAATGCTTTTTCTATCCAGGATGAATGGCGTGATGAGACTTCTTTCAGGTTAAGAAGAAAGTCGAGGTCAGAATGCCCTGTCTTGCAGTACTGGGTTTTCTAACTAACTTAGAAAAACTAACAGGAGTAAAGATTCTGATGTGCTGTGCAGGTAGTCTTCATAAATAGACTCAAAAATCAACCAGAGCGAGGTTTGAATCCTTCTGTGAATGCTGCCTTCTCGCAAGGACCTGGCGAGTGCGTGTTCACCTGTATTGCCCAGTGCCGTGAAGCCACTGGAAATGGGGACTGAAGGCAGGGACCATCTGATCCCATAGACTCCCAGCTCTGTGTGAGAAGCCACCCGTGGTCCCATCATCTGAGTTACACCAGCCTTGGCCACCAACCACCGTGCCAGGGCCCGGCTCAGGGCGGCAGGGGAGGGAGGAGGCTTCTCTGCCATCCTTTCTTTGTTTGGGACTAAAGATGCCCCCAGTGGATGGGCGGATGAGGAGACTTGTGAAGCGAGGAGGAAAGTTTTGGAAATAGGCCAGGATATCCTTACTAAGTTTAAAGACCATGCGAATAGTGCTTTAGAAATTGCAGGCAGTGAGCAGGATTAGACAAGTCATGAACTGTAGTGTGTCGAGCAGCTTGTTTTTGTTTGAAGGGGTCAGAAATGGAGGTTCTGGGCCCCTGGTGTGCCGTGGACTTGGCAGAGTCCTGAACTTCCTGGACAACAGCAGTTCCTGGAAAAGGAGATTGTGGTGGGCAGTGTTTCACAGCACACCTTGGTACATTTTCTAAAAAATAAGTTACTAAAGCGATTTACTTCTGTTTTATTATCATATGATAGTGGATAATTCATTTTTCTTTTCTTCCTGCATAAAAGTGACCTAAAATAACACTTAACATATGGAACTGAAACAGAAAACAAATCCATAAGCTACCCAAACCCTTTTCCAGTTACAGTTGTTACATGAGTTTGGTGAAACTTCTAGGAAGAACTTTTGTTACATTGTCAAGTACACGTCTAAGAAATGTACAGTTCAATCGAAAATATATTTATATAGGCTTTAGCAAAGTGTATTTGTTACAAGAATTCAAAATCTTTCTTTTTCCTTTAGAGTATTATAAATTGAGATGTGTAAGTTTATTTTAATTGCAGTCAGTTTTAGAAAACTAACTTTGATTTAGCTGATTGAGAAAACAAAAAAAGAAAAATTAAAACTTTAATAATGAACTATGTAGAGATACTAGACATGAAAACCGCCCAAAACCATTATAAATGTAAATTTGCAAGCGTTAATATTTTATTTGGATACGTTTTTTAAGTGGGAGTTTTCTCTTAAAGGTTGTGTAGCTTCCACATATGATGACGTTTTGGTATTTAGGGTCAGATTAAAATTGTAAGGATGCAGTAGAATCAGCTCACCTTGGTTCAGTTTTCCTTCTTACTATTATTTGCGGTTTAGTTTATCATTAGTGCTGGTTTATTAGTGGTCCTTGTTCCAAATGAAGTAGTCACTGCAATGAAATACCCACGTTTTCTTGGCATGGAGCATTTAATTAAGTCCTTAGAACAACTTTGGGTGATAAGCATTCTTCTTTGTGACTCTTGAGTTCCTCCAGTTCATTTGGAGAGTTCAGAATTCACTGGGTCTTCAGCCATTTCCAAAAAAGGCAGAACACAGTTGACATTTTAAGCCAATCCATTTATTGAGAGTTCAGTATGTGCCAACACAGGAGTAGATGTTCTGAGAGATACAGAGGAAATATGAAACAAGGTTTCTGTCCTCTAGGTGCCATTGTAGTCACCTTGGGCAGCATCCCACCAAGGGCTATTTTGGGGCAGCCACTCTGACCCTTTCAATAGGTGCCCACCCTTCAGGCATTCTTGGCCACAGAGAATGGGATGTCCCTGCTGCGACTGTGGGTGTCTTTGCCAGAGAATTCTGATGGGACCACTCAAACATTTCTATCCACCCCCCTCCACACACTTGGGTGCATCAGATGAGGTGTTGTTTTTGAAAAAGTTTCTTCTCTGAAGAACCACAGCTTTGCTTTTGCTGTCAGCGCAACTCCTTGATGTCAGCTTGCTGTGCGCTCTCAGCAGCTTCGTCTCTGAACTCTGCTGGCATTTCTTCTGTGCTCAGTCTTTGCTGTATATGGTAGTCTTCGAGAAACTGCCCAGTCGTTAGGATTTTGCTCTCCTTTTCCGACACTTTCTGATTCTTCTCAGCTTACCCTCACTGTTGCTTAGCAAAGAGACCCCCTCTTTAATCAGTGGGAAAGGAATTATTTTTTTGAACTCATCCTTTCTTTTCCTGACTGCTTCCTCTGCTTTCCTGGATACACTGTGAGAAAGTTTACGTTCAAAAGGTGTTTGGTACTGCTGCTTGCCTGCAACTGTGCCCTTCCCTAAAAATGTAAACATTTAGGTGCAGTTGAATAGTTTTTTGTGAATTAGCCACCAATACTTGATATAATCATAGTTCTTTTTTAATTTTATGCTTCCAAGGTGCTTTAAAAATTATCATTGTCCTAGGAACTTTCAGATAAGGTGGTGATTTCTCCAGACACACCTCCAGCAGACATGCTATATATATACGTAGGCGTATCAGAAGCCTTTTGTAAAATCCTTTATCCCATCCTTTTTACAGACATCCATGACCTATCCAGGAAAGCCCCCTTACCTTCCTGTGCAAAGGAGGCTTCCCTGCCACCGGCACCCCCCAGCGCTCAGAGTGCTGCCTGCTGCTCTGAAAACTCTCTGCTCTCGGCCCCCTGCCATCTGCCTCGGTGGCCAGGGTGGGTGGAGGAGGGAAACGCCACCTGGCCGGGCAGCTCTGTGTCACCAGCCCATCAGGCTGAGGTGGGAGTCTGTCGCAGGTGAGTTTCCTGTCGTAGTTACCTTTCACCACTTTTTACTCTTCTTTCCGGAAAAAAACAATAAGCAAAATAAAAAAACGACAGGAACTTCACTTACAGGCTGCTTGAGGAAGGTGGAAAGTCGGGGGGCAGGAGAGATGGTGGCAGAAAGGATGAGATCTCACTTTAATGTTTAAATTTAGACACTTGTTAAATTCCAACTTCTTTTTTTCATTACAAAGACAATGATTATTCCATGTGGAATACTTCAGAAATATTTCTTCCATTTGAACAATATTAAAGGACAGGCTAGAAAGAAAAGGGTTTGGTTTTTCAAGCTAAAAAGAAAAACAGAAGGTAGTAAGTCTTCAGTAAGCTTTCTGCTTTTGAAACCTAGGCAATAAACTTAATTGTGATGTGCGTTCAGGACACGAAGAATTGTAGGTGGTGCCAAATGCTCTAGAAGATGAAGCAGAGATGGGGAGAGGGAAAGGTGACATTTGAGCCACACAGCCTGAAGGTGGGAGGAAGCAATGGGGAGAATCCAAATAGGCAAAGAGGATAAACAGCAGTGCAAAGGCCCTGGGGCAGGAATTGCCTGGGGTGTTCAGAATAAGGAGCGCAGTGTGGCTGACAGAGAGTGGTTAGGGTGAGAGTAGCAGCTGAAGGAAAGAGGTAATGAGGGACCGGGGTGCATTGGGCCTGGCCAGCTGTCCTGTAGACTTTAGTTCATGTTGAATGGTGTGCAAGGAAAATATAGTCTCTAGGGAACAATATGTGGAGCATTTAAAAACTTTTATGCTAGAGCTATCTAATTCTGCTGTAATGTTCGTGGTATCCAAGGATGGTATTTTTTACTTGGTCAGGTATATGTCAACTCTTGAATTTCTTTCTCAAAGTAGTGTATAAAATTTGAAAAGACCTGGAAGTGTTCCAGTGGAGTGACGACACTGAGATGTCACTGAGGCTGGAGAAACCACTGGGACATGTTTACGAGATAAACAGCAAAATAAAAGTACAGGAGTTCAGGAATGACATGCTTTATGCTAAAAACTTATATGTATATAGCACCTTATAGTTTATAAAACATTTAAAAGGATAGGTTCTTGTTGTTACCCTTTTTTTTTTTTTTTTAATGAAAAACCTGAGGCCCAGAGACGATGAGCAGTGTGCCTGCCCAGCCATGGGCCTGGCCCCTGCTGTTGGAGGAACCTTCCCCAGTCTAGAGAGAGAGATGTGTTCCTGGTAGGCCTGTCGCCGCCTGAGTCTATATCTTCCAGGCAACACAGTGCCTTCATTAAAAAAGAAAGCCTCTCCGCCTCCAGCCAACGTCAGCTGAATCTGCTTGCTCTGAACTCCCCTTGGGGCCGGGCCCCCAGTGCAGTCGCTGCACTGTAGGCTGCTGATTGCAGGCTTGTGAAACAAACCCATTTCATTCTTCGGCTACTCTGGACACTAACATGATAGAAAGTAGCAAATTTACAGATAATTTATCATTCCATATGGTTCATAGAAATTCTGGCTTACCAGGAAAATGCTAATGGAGTGAATTTAGAGCCCAGGGTGTCAAAACTAGAGGACACTAGGGCCCCCTGTGTCAGAGGACCCTGATGTCTTCTTAGCCTGTTGGTATGGAAAACGCACGTTTATTAAAGGGACTCCAGCCAACTGTGCACAGTTATTTGTAGCTTGCATAATTTTAAAAATTTGTAGAGTGTTTAGGTCTATCTTTAGAATTTAGGCTGAATTTGACTTAGTCTTTCTGAAATATGTAGAAAAGTGATGGTATACATAAAATGCCTTAAAATTTATCTATTTGGGTAAGATAAGAATGAGGACCTCATCCTTTAGTTATTTGTGTCAACTGTATGTTGTTCCTTTGGAGTAGAAATTGTAAAATGGCCTCTTCTCTAAGGAAAATTGGGAAAATAACAATTATTTTATATGCGTTCATATATACTGAGTATGACAAAATTATACAACTGTTAATTTTTAAATGGTCAGATTGATTTCCTGGGATGAAATATTACTGAGTGATACTTTCCTGGAAGAGAATTTATAAAGTTTGCAATATATAGGCTATAATTATTGTATATTAAGTGTACATCTGCTGGATCCTGAATTTTGTCACTTTGATTACTAACGAGGTGGTTAGAAAGGTACATCTGTCTGAGATCCATTCTTAAAAGTCTTCAAGGACTCATACACAGCTTTGAGAAAGCTGGAAATGTGCCTGTGTAAATCTCTCACAGTCCAACTTGCTTTTAAAATAAGAAATGCTTTCTTTATAAGTAATTGATCATTTGTCCCCTTCCCACAGCAGTTTGGGAAATTGTATCTTTAAGTTGTAGGTATTTTGTTCTTTCTCAGAGCTTCCTTCTTGCTGGTGAAGAGGAAAGGTGGGAGGCGTGTCTGTGCCCAAGTCTCCTCCTGCTCCGGAGTGTCCCTCCCAGACAGTGTGGCTGTGCACTCAGCCCTGCAGGGTCTCCGGCCTGTGTCCCTGGGCCTGAGAGGCAGGAGCAGGGGGCTTGTCCTGACTCTGAACCTAATAGCTGGTCACCTGGGCAAGTCATCGCAGCCTGCTGGACCCTGCAGGAGGGGCTGGGGTCCGTGGCTTCCAGCCTGCCTGCTCATCTAAATTTCCCGAGGAGCCTTTGCAATGTCTGAGGCCGTTCCCTGACCCAGGCATCCTGGGATTTGGGTCCCCGGTGTGTGAAACTCCTCCCAGCCTATGAGCATTTGAAAATGTCTTCAAGATCCTTGCCATTTTAAGCTCTGCCAAGGCTAAAGAATTTATTCTTCAGAAAGTTTACTCTGCTTAGACTTCAGTTCAATGAGTAACATTATAGACACTTTGGCATTTGGGCTGAAAGGGCATGTACGGTAACTTAATATGACTTGTGCACTGTGTGAGTGCCCACTGGTCACCTGACGCTGGCGGCAGAACCAGCATGGGTGGGGGAGGGGAGGAGGACACACCGAGGTGGATTTCTGGTCTCCACTTCCCTATTCTCTTTTCTTTTTGAGTAAATGAACTTTACATAGTTGGTAACGTGGCACTTCCCATTTTTCATTACTGAAATTTCAATAAATAGTGCTTCATTTGTATGTGAATCTCTCTCATCAGTGGCAGAGGAATTTAAATGTCGACGTACATTTTAGTGCACCTTTTTATATAAACCAGAGAGAAAGGAAATGCTGTTCCCCCAGCCTGGACTCGCCAGAGCCCAGCCTGTCGGCGACCCACTGTACTCACTCGGCACGAGTGACATGGAGAGGGGTCCCTGCGTTCTCTGCTAGGCAGCTGCCTACATGGGGACGCTGGCAGCCTTTTTCTGGGCTTTTTGTCCCGTCCACAGGGCAGGAAGAAAGCAGCTAAGCAGAGGTGCTCTTTGCGGCGTGTGAGAACTATTAGCTTTAAATGGCCTAGAGTTACCCCAGAAAAACAATTCTACTTCTGTTCTGCTTCTATCCAATTAAAACAAGTTTATTCATTTTATTCCGGGAGCTGTTGGCCATTGTTTTTGTGCATTCATCAGTTGTTTATTTGCTGCCTGAAGTTGCAGTTGTTCGTGATGTCATTCATGGATATACTGTTGAACGAGCCAGAAAAGGGGGGTGGGAGGAGCCCGTCTTTGCCCGCAGCTCAGGCTGCCTGGTTTGAAGAAGTCTGTAGTTCAAAACACGGCAAGTGCTTACATGTATACATTATTTGAAGACGCACAAAGAAAGCAAAGGCAGTCCAGCCACAAGATGTGAGTCATACTAGTAGCATGTGCTTCTCTATGAATGAAAATAATCTGTACATATATTTTTTTTGTATTAATTATACATTCTGTACATAAGATCTCATTTGATAGTTTCACTGTGACCCCTCTGGGGAGTGTAGGGCAAGAGAGATAATGTCCTTGTGTTCATAAGTGGCAGCAGAGCTGGACAATGGTGGTCTCCGGCCAGCAGCCCTAGGATCGTGACTCTGGTGCGGCCACTCTTCCTTCTACACCTGCATCGTGTCAATGCAGGTGGGGATGGCTTGTGGTTTTGAGGCACAGAGATGGTTGCACAGTGCCATCCCTGAGCTCCCAGGGAATGGCAGCATGTTTTTGAGATGGTTAATTACGGGAATGGAAACTCCAACCTGTGCAAAGACAGCGTGCACTTTGGTTACTAAGTGGGTTTGACCCTTCAGCCTTGACTTACAAGTAGACCTCTTACAGTTAAAGGCTGTGTGCTCATTCGCATAAAGGCTTTTAAATTACATATATTCTTCCCCTGAAGAGACAAAGCTTAAATCCGAATTTATACAGCTATTATAGACTAGGAGAGAATTAACCTATAGTTATTTAAGTATTCAAAGGAAAAAAGGGGTCAGTTAAAATGATATATATCAACAGGCTATTTGGAGATGAATATATTATGAACTGTTATTCCACATTCCCTTAATTTGATAGGCAAAACATAATAATTGTGTTTTATAACTTCACAGATAAATAATATAAACATTTCTATAGTGTACATAAAATACATTTTTACCTCAGTAAAAAGATCCTATATACACAAACGTGTTTAATCTGAGAAAAGAATTACACTGTTCATTGGATATTTGCAGTTTTAATGCAAGTAATATCACTTGGCCCAAATATTCTTATTAGGGCAGAAGCGTAATGCTTATATTCACATTCTCAAATGATCCAAGAAAGAGAAAAGATTTGGACCCTTTGTGAATTGCAGATGTAATGTGTACAACTTTTCCTTACCTCTGTTAAAGTTGAGAGTACTAGTGTAAAATGTATTTAGTAATAATTACATTTATTCTGTACTTTTGTGTTATGCATGAAAAGCCAAGTAGAAGAGCCATAGCTAAGAGAAATTAATTGGAAAAGTGTGCTGGCATCATAAATGATTTTATGACTTGCGTCCTCATTTTCAGTGGGGTCTGTAACAGGATAGCGTGGGTTTTAGTAGATAGTATTGCATTTCTGAAGTACGTAACCTTGCAGATAATTTTCAAAGGGGTATCAATTAGTTTCCAGGTGTAACAAACAGGTGGAAATATGTGGTGTTGTTTTGACAAATTTGTCCGTCTTAATTACTTCTGATTGTCTCCCTTAGTAAAGATTGCCATGTTCATGGGTGTCCTAGCAGAAGGACTGGCATGTCCTTCTGTGAAGAGTCAGGTGGTGAAAATTTAGGCCTCACTGCCCGGCAGACTTTGTCACAGCTGGGCCACTCTGCTGATGGTGTGAAAATAGCCGTGTGGAAATGAGTGAGCACGGCCCCGTCCTAATAAAACTTTATTTACAGAGACAGGCAACAGGCCAGATTTGGCCATACTTTACTGAGCTCTGCTTTAGAATGTCACTCTCATGTGAGCTGGAAAAGGTTTTCTTTGCTTCTGGGTCGTACACAGTCCTCAAGCTTTGTTCTCCTTTAGAAAATTTTATTTGACTTTTCTGCCTTTGAGAAATGGCACAAACCACATGGGGTTTTTGGTTCAATTTAATTCCCCAAGCTTTATTAAAGACCTGGTCAGCGTGGTGTTGGGTGCTGGGGACAGTCCCGTGGGTAAGTCATCTGGCAAGGGAGGCAGATCCATGAGGATCATTTATGAAATTGTGTTAAATACTAGTATGGTATTTAAGGCCCTGTGAGGGGAGTTTTCTAAAGAGCTGGTGGTACAGTGTGGAAGTTCACACTCTGGGCCCCAGATGACAGGTGTCTTCACTGCCTGCTCTCACCGTCTCCTCCTGGCCAAAGGGGAGCAGAGAGGAAGTTTTTCTGGGAGAAGTTGAGGCCTCTGCCCTTGCACTGACCAGCGAGGAGGCATCAGCAAGTCACTTACGCTTCCTCATCTGGTTTTTAACCAGAAAAGATGGAGCATTTCATAATGTGAGAGGAATGGCCCCCCGCAGTCGAGGAGGCATTTTGTCCCTCAGGTGTTGGTACTGGGGAGTAGCAGATGCCGTTTCTCATACGCGTTGCGTGCCGCAGGTACAGGCATGGCGGGACACTCTTCCCATGGAAGAATAGCTCACATGATGCACGTGTCAGGGTTTTTAACAACAAACCCAGAAAAGAAACAACCACTTCAGTATTGTGCTGTGACATCTGCTGAGGATATGCACTGTGACATTAATATGGGTTCCTGTGTATGAAACTTTGAATGTGTAGAGGAAATTTGAAGTGCAGTGGTTAAAAGTTTGGGAGGCCTGATTGCTAGTCTTTGGGTGGTTAAGATGAGGTCTTATGTGAAGGATTAAACGGGAGTTAGAGGAGGAAAGATACCTTTTATTAACCCCAGCCTGTGAGACAACTAGATTGTCTCATGCCATTCCGTATTGTGTCATTAACATCAAGTTACAACTTGATACTAGGGAATTTCTTTAGTAACAAGCATATTCAAAATGAAATGATTTTAATTGTCGGTAGAAGTGATGAGCTCATATAAAAGAAAGTTCTAAATCTTTCTCAAGCTAGGGTTGGAAAGCAAATTATAGCCCCCATTTGTCATAGGGAACTTATTCTTCCATATTTTCCTTTTAAGTGACTTTTTTTTTTCAATTTAAAAGGAAAGTTCAAGTAACTGTTTTTCTTAGAATCTCTGGTGTGTTTGTTATCACACCCAACCTTACTTTTTTTTTGTAGTCTTAGAGTGTTTTGCTTTTAGTAAAGTAAGGAGATACTAAATTATCAGGTTTATTTTTCTAGGAATTTCTCCTGCAACTGAAAAGTTCATTTTCCCTTGTAATTCTATGTTTAACATAAAAGGTTTAAACTGGGTGCTAGGATGTGCCTGAAAGGTATGTTTGAACTCACCAGAGGGTTCATTTCTTTCTTAATCATGTTTACTACTGGAAATACAAATTTTAATTTTAAAAAAACAAATTGTTTCATTTTGTTATGCAAGTCAATATTTGTAATAGTCCTAATTCAGTTATGACTGAAAATGTTAAAGTATGTTTACCTACTCGATGAATTTGCTCTTTGGGCGATACAGTGGTGTTCACCAAAGGCCTGTGAGGCCCGGTGTCCTGACTGTGTCCCGGTGCTCTGCAGGGAGCCCAGAAGGCTCTCTGTGGAGAGAACCAGGGCCTTCCTGGGCACAGTTGCCATGACTCAGGTGTATGTGCTGGATTCTGAACACTGAAATATGACCCTGAAGTCACACAAGTCCAAACCCAGATTCTCATGAGAAATCATAAAGAAATAGTCATGGTGAGTCAGAATGTATATCTAACATGCTGCCTGGTTTTATTTGGTGGGCCAAATTTACCTTATTTATTTCTGACACATTTCAGGCTCGATGCTCACTTCGGTTTTCTTTAATGTAATTGTAAAATGGTGCCCGGCTCACTGGTGCTGTGACTTGTCAGCGTTTTGCCGTTCATCCCATATATCACAGGGCAGCTTTCCTACTTGTTCTAATAACAAAGTTAATCTGATTTTCTTTTTCTTTTTCTTTCTCTCTCTTCCTTCTTTCTTCTCTCTCTCTCTCTCTCTGGGGGTGAAATCGAGCAGATTGAAGGTGGGGTCTTTACTGACAGCACTCTTGCTCATTTGCATTCTGATTGCTCTTTTAAGTGGAAGAGAAAAGGGGTGGAATTATAGCTAGTCTGCAGGGAGTTATGATTACTGGCACACGGGACTATATCCCACATATGAATGTCATCTGTCACAAGTGACAGCAGAAAGAAGATGAGGAATGGCTAGACTGCATGACATGTCATCTGGAACGACTTTCATCTCTGCAAAAGTTTTTTGTTTGGTTGGTTTTTTGTTTTGTTTTGTTTTTTACTCAAGTAACTCTAGATGGATACTTCTGTGAATGGATTTCTTTACAAAGTAATGTCTGAGGGACAGAGTAGTACAGTGTGTAGTTATATGACAAATTCAATAAGCATCAGTGCATTTACATTTTTTATATACATTGTCTCTAGAAGCAGGATTGGTATATGTTCTGCAGTTGTGTTCATGAGCAACATGATTCTTAGTGTTTTCGTTTGTTTTGCTGTTGTACTTGATGAGGTCAAAGAATGTCTGTCTTCTTAATGAATATTCTGAGTAGAGTGGCCGTAACATTAATTTGCTCTTCGCTTCTAGTAAAATTAACATAGATAATAAAATAAACAAATTTTGCTGGAATCTCGTCTTTAGGAAGCATAAGTATTTAAAGGTTGAGAATGTCAGATTAGCAATGTTAGAAAATGTTTTCTTTTTTTCCAGTCTGGATGAACCAGACTAATTTTCAGGGGGAAGGATAACTTAACTTACTTTTTTTTTTCCTAAAGTGAAATCGAGATTTATTCAGAAACTATAGAAAGTTAGAAAGTCTGCTCCACAGACAGAGCAGAGGCAAGTTCTCCCTGCATAAGAGAACCAGCCAATTTAACTCACTTTAAAAGTAAATAAATAAAAAGGCACAGGTGCTTTCTCCTTCCTGGGTTCAAATCAGCAAGAGTATTTTCCATCTCTTGCCTCTCTTCCTTCTTCCTAGGGCCAGGGCGTGATGGCTGAGTGGTTGTCACGTGGGTGGCGGGCACAGCGCTTCTGTGGCAGGCGTCAGCCTGGGGCACCGCCTCTTGGTGCTTGGTGTCTGAGTGCTGTGTCTGGACTGCGGAGTGCCCGTGTGAGTGACCGCACGTGCAGATCATTTTGTGGCAGGCGTCTTTCCCCAGGCCTGTCCCCGCCTTGCCAAGGCTAGCTCAGGCCCTTACCAGCATGTGGGACAGAGAGTCTGCCACCAGCTCACGTTGGAAAAAGGAGATAGAAATGAAGAAAATCGTGGTTAGGTTTTCAGAACATGCATTCTCAGGGAGTGTTTATGTTTCTTAGGTCTCCATTTTATCCAAATCCTTTTGCTGTGGCTGGACAAGTCGAGTCATCTGGATCCAATTTGAGGGGTACTGCCAGCCTTTTCCTTGCTTCCTTTCTTTTGCACCTCAACAAAGGATTGTTTCTGGTGGCTAATCCTGTTTACATTTGTTCGGATACTTCCAAGCATCTCAACGTGTCACCCCAAATCAGCTGCAGCCGTCAAGGGGAGGGTTCCTAAGCCAGCCGGTGGTAAACCAGCAGGTCTGTGGGTGGCAGGCTGCTGAGCAGTGTGAACCAAAGTCCCCTGGTCCACGAGGGGACCTAGAGGCCTCAGGTCTCTCCCTTTACATGACAGGAGGTATCCTTAGAAAGCAGCTGTTTATTTTAACCTAACAGGAGCCAAGTTACATCCACATGTGTTTGCTTTAGTGTACATGTGTGCATGTAAATGTATTTGAAACACTGCACGGCTGACGCCCACACCCCTGTCTCTGAGCCGGTGGTCATCTTGTGTCTGGTCCTCCTTAGCTAGGCCTTCTTGCATCCTTCCAGTTCTCCATGAGCAGATTAATCTTCCTGTAATAACACCTTTTTTTTCCCTTTTTGGTCAGCCTTCTTCCCCCAAGTCATCAGTGAGGCTGCGCACCGGAGTCGAATTAAACAAGAAAATTGCTGAAAGGTCATTGCATGAATAAATGCATGGATGAATTATTTCCTTGCCGTTTATCAGCTATATTCTTGCATAATGCTCATGCTTAGAAATTAAGATTTTGATAACTGCATTGTACTTCAAAAAATAAAATTACATGTTCTATTTAATTAGAGCTCACAGAGATCTAATGATAAGAGTTGGGTTTCACAGCAATAAGCATCCTTAAAAACAGTGAAAACGTCAGTGGCCTCATGAATTTGTAAGTGAAAGTGGAAAGTAATTTTTTTCCAGCAATAATTAACCCACCATTTATATGACAAGTATATAAGTTTAAGAAGTTGAAGAACTTACTTGCTTGGCTGTTTTCAAGATAATGGACTTAGGGTTAGCATGAGACAATTTACCCACATTTAGCTAATTGTCAGTGTAAAAATAAAATAAGCTTTGATTAGATATCTTTCTGTAAGTGGATTCACAGGGTCTTTCTTGGTCACCTGCTCTGGGGTGGGCACGGGATTCATCTCATAATTAGGGCCTGAGTGACGAAATGCAAGCTCATTTTAGGGAAAAACACAAGTCTAGGTGGATTTTAGCAAATCCCTGTTTTTTAAGGGATGCAAACAATTAGATTTTCTCACTGTAATCTCTTGTGATTAAAAATCACAACAATAATGAGTGAAATAGCTGGAGGACAGCTCTTTTCTTAGGAGGAAATTTCGGGCCCTGTTTCCTGTTAAGGTTCATTGGCAGCACATTGTTTACCTGTTACATTTTTAAAAGACATAAAGGTTTTTAAAAAAACAAAAAGATAAAGTAGCACTGCCTCAAAATGTCATATTGTAGGTGACTTTTAAATAAGGCATGGAAAGATATGTTTACGTTGCACACTGATGAGCGCCCTGTCTGTGCCGCTTTTGTTTTTCTGGCTACAGGATGCAGTACCTGGAGTTTGTAGTGGGGTGTGGCTTTTAGGGACTCACACTCAGCTGTAGGACACACTGGAAGTTTCTTTCTTGCTGGGATCAGTCCTCTGAGCTCAAGATAGACAGAAAAGAATTAGATTCAGAAAAAGTAAACCAGGGAGTGTGGTGAGAGTCTAGGATCAGAATTCTAAGTGATTTGAGAACGGCTTCCAGAAATGCAGTTTGTGTAAGTATAACCGTAAAGGAAGAAAATCTAAAACAAGGCATGACACTCCAGTGCACACGTGTGACTGAGTAGCGATCATGGTGGTGAGTGGTGACAATTAACAATATGCCACTTGGGTTAAAAAGTCAAGAAGCTTTAAAAAAAAAAAAAAAAAGCAACATGCTATGAAATGTCAAAATCTTTCAAGTTCTATCCCTTGAAGACGGAGTGTATCAAGTAAAAATATGCTTAAAATGTTAGAAAGTGAGGTTAAAGAAGCTTGAGCAGTTTGATCCTTTTGCACAGCGACATGGTAAATTATTGAAAGTGGAACATATGAAAGTTGGGCAGACAAGAGGAAATCCTTCCTCATGTTGAGGGGTATGTGACCCCAACAAACATGGCACCACAGTGAGCTTTTACCACCCTGGGTACTTTCAAAAAGAAGGTAGATTATGCAATCGAAAGTTTTCTGAGGGCAGAAGTGTAGACTCGTTAGTTCTCCTGTGTTCATAATATAATACACATTTATAGAAAAAAGACACGTCGACAGAGCATTTTAACACACCTCCTGGTTTGTCATCTTTCCGGCAGCTGGGACAGGGGGAGGCAATGGTTCGCGTTTACTGCACACAACACACGAAGAGCCAAGACTGGGGAGCTCGAGGGGTAGTCCCAGGTTGCACAGGTGCTCAGTTTGAAGGCTAGCATCACACCTCTGTGTCTGTTCTATCTCCTTCGACAGAATGATTCACAAAAGCATGTGTGACTATTTTCCCTAACTTGAAAATATGAACCTCGCTCTATAGACAACCCACTATGAACCTGATAGCTCTGCTTCCAGGAAAACCAAATCAGAGTTTACCCGTTGAACTTGTTTCTGGAAAACAGAATGAAACTGTGTTTGTTTCTCATAGTGCATAATTTTGTGAAGATGACACGGATGGTAAAAGTGGGTTACGAGGGGCTTTTTCTAGAGCTCCAGAGAGTGCCCTGCTCTCGTGAGTCTCTGCTCACTTCCCTCCTTTCTTTTTCAGAGTGAAGATACGTCTGGCTTTATCACCATGAGGTCACACATCAGAGAACATCGTTAAAAGAAGATGCTCAGCATATTTTTCAATCTGAAGCTGCTTACAGTTTTTCTTTTGGCTCTGAGCAATTCCTGCGTTTGGAAACCTGTGGGCCATGCTAGACAAGGAACCAACCAGGCAGGGTCACCTGCCTCTTTCACTTGTTCCAATATGGGGCATTCATCATTGTGTTTGTGTGTTGTTTTGTTTTTTTAACAAAATTAGCTGAAGAAGTCATTCTCAAGAAAATTGGATGTTTTCATTGGCCTCCTTAAATTGTGGGCAGTGTCTTCATTTCTTCTTACTTTCACTTTGGCAAAGCAAATGTATCCCTCAGCATGCTAGGAGATTCTACCAATACCCAGTCAAGTGGTAAAATCTGGTATGTACTTACCCTCAAGACTACCACAGTCCTACCTCAGTTCAAGGTAAAGCCGGATATGCGTGGTCGGGGCACCGCGGGACTCCTGTGCACCTCTGCTCCTCTGTCTGAGTGTGGTCGTCGGCCTTATCGAACTGGTTCAAGTAGACAGCTGCTTGTCGGACTCCAATCCAGGTACCTGCGATGTTTACTACACACAGAGCCCAGCGTGGGACTGACGTTTCTCAACGGGAGTGAAATTTGGGATTGGACTTCGAAGACGGACTAATAAATAATAATTATTATATGTAACTGAAGCAACCTACTTTTGAAAATCATCAACTGTATTGCGTAGTGGGGGTGGGTGGGAGGGAAGGGGTTGGGGAAGGGGGGTGAATATCTCTTTTTACCTTGAACAGACTTGTTTAATCTTCTCTATGTAGATGTTTATGTAGGTACTTCAAATTGCAAAAGCCTTTTATCCTATTTACAAGCTCAAATGTCTCTGCTATCCTTAATCTTGGGCTTGCATTTCTTTAACCAAAAATTCATGTAGGCATGCTAGGAATTCCAGGGTGGTCCGGGTTTGGCAGATTTAATTTTTAAACATGTATTATCTTTAATATAAT
>NW_012136636.1:6336259-6374850 GCF_000956105.1 Propithecus coquereli | reverse complement strand
AAAAAGAAAAAAAAACAACAAAAACAAAAAAAAGAAAGAAAGGAAAAAAAATAAAGTGATAAAAAGAGGCATTCAAGCCTCTAGTTCTATTAATGGAAAAATAAAAAGAAGAAAAACAATCTCGCAGTACATGTTACTTGTCAAAAAAAAATTCCTGACAAGACTACCCTTGTTTTATGTTTTCAGTGTTCTGAAAATATCAGTGTTGTGGCAATTATCGCAGATGTCACCTAAAACTGCTGAACTTGGCTGGCAGAGTGCTCTGCCATCTTGCTGCTCCCTCGACACGTGATCGGAGAGCATTGGCCTCTTCCTCCGTGGGGGCACCCCCAGTGCCTGTCTTCTCTGATAGTCAGTGGAGAGGTTACACTAATTCATTGGAGATGTGAGTTGTTGGGTTTTTTTTTCTTTTGAGAAAAAT
Organism: Propithecus coquereli; assembly: GCF_000956105.1. Classification (NCBI taxonomy): domain Eukaryota; kingdom Metazoa; phylum Chordata; class Mammalia; order Primates; family Indriidae; genus Propithecus; species Propithecus coquereli. The sequence continues at coordinate 6,374,429 of NW_012136636.1, read as the reverse complement.
ATATATAAATATATAGATATATATCACTATAGAATAATGCATTAATGAGGCTTTTTTAGAGGAAGACCAAAAAATTCAATGTCTTAAAAGTATATTTAATGGCAATGCAAAAGTCTTCCTGCTTCCATGCTGAACTTTAGAACAGAGGATTGTATTGCAAGACAAAGTTGAATGTAAAGCGATCCCCTGAACATTTTTAAAGTTTTACTTTTCTGAAATCATACATCACAGCAGTGCATAGGCCATACGATGTTAGTTTGAAGGTCAGTTTCAGTGTATGATATACTTTATTAAGATGTATAAAATGTCCTAAAGTTTTTATCTAGTTTTGGGAATAGGAATCGATGGGTGGTATTTGCTTTGTAACTCCCCTGACAGGTACAATAGGACTGAATATGGACCCTGCTGAATACAGTGAATTGACATGTATTTAACTAGCCCTCTGTACTTAGGGTAGTCATGACACCATCCCAATGGTTCATGTTCACACTGCAACCTAAAACAAGCAAAATAAGTGGGTAATATACGACATTTTCTTCTATCCTGTACATTTCAAAAAGAAAAGGCATATGCAATATTTACATTTTTAATTTAGTTTACAGAATGGAACCAAAATGTATAAATGTTATGTTTGCTAAAACTTCACGATGTATATTGGGTCTTTGTACATTTTGCCTGACTTAACCTTAAATTTAAAATATTTTTTGCTATATAAATTTTAACAGTTATTAAACAGTGTTTTCTTTTTGGGTACGTATTGTTTCTGGATATCAAGATGTTAAATATATTTCTTGCTATTGTGATATGACAAGAGACTTAACTTATCTTGCTCTGTCTTCCACTGTACACGCTGTATATAGGGGTCGATGTGATGCTGCTGGGGACAAGAATAAACTGGACTAGAATAGTGCATTGTACTTAGTCTGTATTGATCATGGATGCCCTCCTTAATAGCCATATGCAATAAAATAAAATACATTATTTATGAAATGAATAAAGTTTGAAGATCTTTTCCTGTATGGATTCTGAGTTTAACATAAAGCCAATCTACTTTTAGAGTTTGGGAATAAATGAGTAAATATCAGGTGCCAAAAAGTACTTTGATTCCTTCTAATTTTAAAACTTCTATTCTGGAAACCAGAAAATAGCCCCCAGATCACAAAACTTATGAAAAATAAATATGTTGTAAAAACAAAAAGGAACATTTTATTTACTTTCACAAAACAGAGTTCTTACGATGGACTGGATGCTTTTCTAGAAGCTTTGCCAATATTCACGTCTTCATAGCTCATAACAACCTTGGGAGGTAGGAATTGCTGTCCCCATTTCATAGATGAGGACACTGAGGTGCAGACATTAAATGACGAGTCCGAGGGCACACTGTCCGTGCTGGCCGGCCCGGAGTCACACCAGCACTGTAATCACTCCGCTGTGCTCCCTCCCTGACATGTGCACACAAGATATCCCAAAATGTAGTTGAAGAATACAAAGAAGTAAAACCGTCAGATCCAGAAGGTGCAATTCAGGCAGCAGAAAATACAAAGGTGATGCCTGTTGGTGTTTATCCAGGATGATTTTGCCTCCTTTTTTGGCATCCTTTTCTATGCATCCACTTTGCCCTAAAATTACAGTCACGTACTAACGTGTGTGTCATCACTGGAACAAATAAAATCAGAGCAGTTGGGAAGGTGATTTTTAAATGATGACTTTTAACTCAGCCAGACTGGCTCGCGCTCCAGTGTGTGGGGACTTGTGACGCTGATGGCACAAGCCACGGACCTGCATTCAGCTGTTCGTGCCTCGGTGAGTGGTTCTGCGGGAGCCTGTTAGCCATGCGGAGTAGGCGGCCCGGTCTGGAAGGTGCGACAGCCCTGAAGTCTGCTCACTGTTTTAACGATGAGAGGGCAAATGATGCCTGTCGTCGTGTGAGGCAGGAGGGGATCAACGCCTTACCTAGGGAGCCACTGTAGGTGAAGTACGTGGCCGTGGTGTGGAGCTGTTTCAGAGACCTGTAGATCCTGGATATACTCAGAACCAATTTAGAGGCTTTTAGAAAAATGTCAAGTGTTACTGACAAAACGAGATGAAATATAAAGATCCCACTGCATTGATTTGGGAAGAGTTTGATTCTGACGCATTGATGGCCCCGGCAGCTTGGAAGGTGCACGTTAGCTTGTGGTACCATCATGACTTTCGAGTCCAGTCCCTGAGCTGGCCTACAGGATCATAGCTAGTCCTGCCTCAAACCCGCCTTCAATATTGCTCCGCAGACCAGACAGACTGTTCACTAGTCAGTGCACTCATCTGTGAATTGACTAGGTGAAGCTAGCTAGCATACTTGTCGTAGAAACTTTTTGATGCCTCCAGGTGAGGGAGAGAGGGGATGATGATGATTCTTTAAGAAAATGCAGTGTCTCTTCCCTGTCATTGCCCCAGTAGCATTTCTTGGGATTATACAACTAAGTAAATCTGATGTTCGTAACTCTTGCTTTGGCGGTGAGCCATACGGGATATAACCAGCCTAATGCAGTGTCAGTTTGGGAAAACACTAGGCATCCCGTTAGGGTCTCCTTTTAGATTTTGACTCTTCCACCTGGGTCTCTCCTCTTGCGTCTTCAGCTTTTTTTCCCTCCAAATGACCCTAAAAAGCAGTTTGGTGGTTTCCTGTCTGCTTTTCATTAGTGCCTTTTTAATTTCGTGCTGCGCCTACTTTTTTTGAGCCCACCTGAGCTCTCAGGTTACCCATGGCCCTTCCGCTGCATGTGAGACTCCTGTCCTATTGTAGGCACTCTGCTCCTCTAACACGAGCTCCGTCTGTGAGTCTTTACCCCTTACGTTTTCTTTTTCTCTATTTCAGAATCCCCTCCTTTCAGTTAGGAACTTAAAAAGCTCTACATTTTTATCAAAATTACTTACACCTTAAGAAAAGTCCCTCAGCTCCTTACCAGGCTACCTGGGTGGCCTCCAGCACAGATCAGGGAACACACAACGTGTCCCTGTCCCTCCAGACCTTCTGTCTCAACATGTCAATCAGATGACATTGACATAGAACAGAAACATCATACTAACTGACAGATTTTTCTAGAGAACATGCATAAAATAAAGGCTGTACTAACTAAGATGTATTTAGCTGCAAGTAATAAAAACCCCAATCCAACCGGTCTTAGTTGGTTCCAGCTGCTGTGACAAAATACCAGTAGACTGGGTGGCTTATAAACCACATATTTTTTTCTCACAGTTCTGGAGGCTGAGCAGTACCAGAACAAGGTGCTGGCATATTTGGTGTCTGGTGAGGGCTGACTTTCCGGTTCATAGATGGCACCTCCTGGCTGTGTCCTCATGCCGGGAGGCATGAGCTAGCTCTCTGGGGTCCCTTTTATAAGGGTGCTAATCCCATTCATGACAGCTCTGCCCTCGTGACCTAATCACCTCCCAAAGGCCCTGCCTCCTAATAGCATCACCTTGGGAATTAGAATTTTAACATATGAAGAGGGGGAGACACAACTTTCAGACTACGGCAAGCTCAAACCAGTAGTTCTCAAACGCTGGGGCTTATCAGAATTACGGGGGTGCTGGTTAAGACACCTCGCTGGGCTCCACTCCTACATGCCTTTTCAGCAGGTCTGAGTGGGGCCCAAGAACTTGCATTTTTCAAAATTTCCAGATGACGATACTTATCTGGGACCACATTTTGAAAACCACTAAATAGCAAAGGGATTTATTATTTCCTAGAACAGGGAGTCCAGGGTCGGTCAACCAGGCAGCTAAGGGCCACCTTCAGGATCTTTGCCTTTCATTTCTCGGCCTTGACCCTTGGTGTTTATAAGACGGTTGTGGCAGCTCCGAATGGCATATCCCCTACTAATAATACCCAGCGAAGACAGCGTCTCTTCCTTGGGTACTTTTCTGGAGTGATGCGAAAGATCCGATCCCCCGTGGACACGGCCTCACTCCCCATCGTCCGGAGGCGGGTCCACGCGCATTCTTACACTGATCAGCAGGAAAGGTGACTGGTTGATTTACACTGAGAGAGAGTCGCCCTCTGGAGCTGAGGAGGAGTCGGGACCCCATGAAGAGTTGGGTGTTGGCCCCAAAGAATAAGAAAGGGCCGTGTCATTTCAGCACAGCTCACAGTGTGTGCTACGGCAGCACAAAGTGAAAGTGTGATCACAACCCTTTTCAAATGCAATCACACCTCTACGTATTATCTCCGTACGTGGGGCGCACATGCTTCCAGATCCATGGTGATTTTGAAAAGGGGGACTTACAATAGAGTGCAAGCAGAATAAAAATGAATCTGGCATTATCAGAAACACTATGGTATTATTGGATTATATTTATAGGATTGTTATTTTCATGCCCAGAATATAATTCTACCACTATGATCTTCGTGTATGTTTGCTTCTGTTATTGAATTCTGCGCAACACTGGATGCCGTTTTATAAAAGATCAAGATCCAAAGGATTGGAAAATTGGACCTTTGAAGGTACATTAAAGAACTAGGACTATTTAGTCTGGAAAAAAGAAAGTGATGGTGTGATGTATTAGCATTGATTACCTTAGAGGTTGTGATAAAAGGATTTGGCAGCTGACCTCCGAGGAAGAGATAACCAGGAAAAGGGATAGAATACAGTGAGGAAATATGTTCAGTTTCATAAAAATAATTTGATAATAATGAGGGTTATTAAGTACTGACTTTGAGAGAATGTGAGATTTCCCTCCTTGGACACCTTAAAACATAGGACTCTGTGGCCACCTTTCTTTGGAGTGATGGGAGTGGCCAGTGGGCCGTGTCAGCTCCCCCAGCCCTTCCCAGCAGGTTTACACAGCTCGGCTCGGGAGGCGGCCTGCTGTTTTCTGGGTCACTCTTGCCAACAGCACCAGCCGCACGTGTGCAGGGCACAGCCGAAATGCCATAGATCCCAGCCCCGTGCCTTGTCCTGGCGTCTCTGAGGATGAGGAAGGAACTATTTAGCATCGGATTTAATCATGAAAAAGAGTCGTTATAGGCCGGGCGCAGTGGCTCACGCCTGTAATCCTAGCACTCTGGGAGGCCCAGGCAGGAGGATTGTTTGAGCTCAGGAGTTTGAGACCAGCCTGAGCAAGAGTGAGACCCTGTCTCTACTAAAAAAAAAAAGCAGAAAGAAATTATCTGGACAACTAAAAATATATAGAAAAATTAGCCGGGCATGGTGGTGCATGCCTGTAGTCCCAGCTACTCGGGAGGCTGAGGCAGGAGAATCGCTTGAGCCCAGGAGTTTGAGGTTCCTGTGAGCTAGGCTGACGCCACAGCACTCTAGCCGGGGCAACAGAGTGAGACTCTGTCTCAAAAAAAAAAAAAAAAAAGAATCGTTATAGTGATTCTTATACTTAAAGTATTTACCGAAGTATTGTTTAAGAATGGCAGGAAAGATCTAAAATGTGAAGGAAAGATCGGGTTAATCCTGAGCATAGTCTAGCTTCCTAAAATCGTGCTGATAAAGCATCTCTCAATCATGTTGCTTAAAGAGACTTTTTTTAAAAACAAGAGGTAAAAGCAAGATGCTCGGAGAGACTTTTAAATACCGTACAGCCAAAGTGGCAAAACGATCTCTGTAAAATGCTCACATGAGCCTGGACTCCCAGCTTCCCGACGGGCCGAGGCCGGAGGATGGCATGAAAAGCACACGTAGGATTCCATCTCCACCTTGGTGAAAGTTCTCCTTCCCCCCACTCGCCCATCATGTCACAGGAAAAGTCAGAATTCCTTAGCATGGTGACATAAGACACTTACAGCCCGGGACCTGCCTACTCCGTGGCGCCGTCTTCAAGGCCCTGTGCCTCGTGATCTATCCTTGCTGGCGTCGGCACCGGAGCCTCCCTGCAGCGTGTGAAGTGTGCCCAGCCCAAGGATGGCAGAGAACATGTAATGAAACGAAAAGAATTGCTGAACTTAGAATAAACGATTACTTGCTGAGAGTTTTTATTTCCTAAAAGATCCCTGGAGAAAAGTTAATGCTAAATTTTAGAAATTGGAAGCATTTAAAAAAATCCATTTAAACTGTACACAGCATTTCTTCACTTCTTCCTTGGAGGACATTCATATTCTCATTTCCTCTCAATTCCCCATTTTTCTTCTTCTCTTCTCCTTATGTTTGTCAGTTACGTTATTATTTGTACTTTCAAAGTAAAAAATTTGCATCTTTTTTCTATAGTATAATTCGCGTGATTTTTAAACATTCATCCTCCATTTACATTGATTCATTTCCTTCCTCTGGTTCTTTGAGGACACTCACTTTCATCCACCTCTTACTGGTTTGTTACTAAAAACAAACCAAAAAACTCAAAACGTTTTTCAAGAAATTTTACAAATGCTGTGTTCCCTGAGATCTCCCATATTTGAGAGATTATTTGCCTGTTGTGTTTATAGATGCGCAAATAATTTGTTGGGGAGTCTCTTCCTAGGTCCCGTGCTCTTTTCTCTAGAACTCTGTACACATTTCTCCATTGCCTTCTTACAGTGAATTTTACTATATTGAAATATTACTTAACCTGACTTTTTACTCTTATAATGCTTTTCCCTTTCTGTTTTTAGATGCCTTAAAATCCTGCCTTTATCTTTGAATCTTAACCAGAGTATGTCTCAGTGTGGAGCATTTTGTTTCAAATACTCTTAGCATACTGTTAACTCTGCATTTGCAGATGTAGATCTTCTTTATTTTTATAAAAATGTTCTTGTATTATATCTTTGAATATTTTTATCTTTAATTCATTGAGTTCTCCACTTAAGGGGCAATGATTTACCTTATGTTAATGAGTTTTATCTTGACATGTCTTTATATCCATATCTTTTAGCTTCTCTCAAAAGCCTTAATATTTTACTCCTTTTCCATCTGTGTGTATTCACTATGGTGATCTGAAGTTTCCTCTCAATCAGTAACTCAAGTTTCAGCCATGTCTGCCTGTTCCTTACTGTTTCTAACATATCTATTAGTGCTATATCAGTGTTGTTTTGGTTCTCAATTTATCACCTTTAGGACTGCATTTCCCCTTTTTTATCTTATTCTGATTTTTCTTTACTAATTCAATTTTGAACTCTTTGTTGAATCAAGAGATTTTTGATGAATGGTTTCCAAGTTTTAAACTACTTCAGGAGAGTTTGCCTTGTCCAAACGTGCCCTGTGTATGTACAATCTGTCTCCTATCTACCTAACTGGATTCAACTTCTACGTCTCTACCCTGTGGGCCCAATGTTGGTAACAGTTACACTGAACTTGTCACCAAATTCTAATCCTTTTATGACTCTATGCTTTGCATCAAAATTCCCTCTGCCCTAGGTCCTTCTTCATCTAGAAACTTGTACTAACTCCAAGACAGGTATCATCACCTGTATCAGTCGAGATAGGCCAGGTGATGCAACAGGGACAAGCAACCCCAAATCTCAGGAGCTTAACACAACTGAAGTTCATTTCTCACTCACAGTAACGTGCCCAGTGTGAGCTGGTGGAGGGGAGCAGGGTCTGGCTTGCTGTTGTCCCATAGTCTGAGGCTGATGGAGACACCATCATTTTCTTCCTTGATCAATGTGGCACTTAGTAGGAAACATGGACAATTGTCTACCACCTCTTAGAGTTTACAGTCAGAAGTGACACATGTCACTTTTGCTAATTTTTCATTGGCCAAATCTGATCCATGGTGACATCTTCAGAGGAAATGGGAAATAACTCTAACATGTGTCAGGAGAAGGAAAACTGGAAGTATCTGGTGAATGGTTCCAGTGACGACAATACCGCCTATTTTCAAGCCACCTATGCAGAGCTAGTGAGGGGGCTCCTCGTAGGGCTTGCGTTGTAGACACAGTAGCCGGCAACGCTGCGCCACTGTAACTCCAAGCAACTCTGCTAGGACATTCATCCACATTCTCATTTCATATTCACGAACCTGTGTGGGCCAAGTATTATTATGAAAACTGAACCTAAACAACTTGCTCAAGGTCACAGCTAATAAGCAATGAGTCAGAATTCAAAGCACTTGTTTCAACTCTAGCTCTTTCCCACTATGTTCTAGTAGGCCAAACACAACACATTGTAGGTACTCAACAAATATTTTTTAAATATTTTGAAGTAATTCATTTGTCTTGTATACTACTATAACACTCTCAGCCTGAGGGAATTGGTTGCTTTGAATGATTGCACTGTATACTTTCATGATTTTTTCAATATTTGCCTTGTTTATTGGCTTAGGAAGGCATGACATCATTCAGGGAATTAAAGAACACTTTCGAAATTATTTTAAGTGACCAATATTGAATCCTAATTGTTCTCTTATACCCTACCTGTGTGGGATACCTTTAACTACATGTAACAGAAAAGTCAAAACAACAATGGGTTAAACATATAATGGTTTAGTCTCTCATGTGAAACTAGACAGATGTGATTGTTCCAAAGCTGGTGTAGTGTTTCCATCAAGTTTCCCAGGATCCAAGTTCCACCATTGTTCACCTTTGGCATCCTCAGTGTACATCTTTCTGTCTTCAAGATTGCCTCATAGCCCAAGGTGGTTGCTGCAGCTCCAGCCATCACATTTGTTTTCCCAACAGAAAAGATGAATGGGGTAAATGTAAAAAAGGAAATCCCTGCTGGCTGAGCTTTCAGCTTAAGTTTTGTAAGCTGCATATGTAAAAGACTTCACTGAGAACATTTTCTTTCTCCATTATTCATTTCTTCAACAAATGGTTGGTGCATTCTCCTCCTTGTCTGATACTCTTCTGGGCACTGGAGATAGAGTGGTGAAGAAATCTGAGTACCTGCACTTATAGAACTTTCTTCTATGGATAAGTAAACGAATATAAAACATGAGCTGAAGACAAACAAAACAGGGAGTAAATATAGAGAGGGCTAACACAGGGATGGATGGGGAGAGCATTATTTCACCTAGGGTGGTAGGAGAAGGCCTCTCTGAGAAGGCAACAGGTGATCAGCGCCCTGAGGGTCTCACCGTGTGGATGCTGAGCAGAGCATCTCTGAAGGTCTGCGGCCAGCAAGGGCAGACGCATGCTTGACAAGTGGAAAAACGGGAAAGAGGTTGACAACTCAGTTCCTGCCCTACTATTCTACTTTCTACAGTTCTCTATTTAGAATTCCCATGTTTAAATGAGAACCAATTATAGAAATAACCTACCAAAGTTTTGCCATTTAAATGTGATCATTAAGAGCTCTGCTTTACCTCCGAATACAGAGAAGGGATGAGAGAGGCGAGAGAATGGAGTGAAGCAAACAGAAGCTTGCCTTTGGCTTGCAGGCATGTTCTTTTGGGGTGCAAACATATTCCACGAGGGGTCAGGACACAGGTAGGCTGCACATTTGCACAGACAGTGTTTCTTCCGGCAGAAGGTGTGTGCAATGCCCACGTGCACAGGAAGGGTGCAAGTGAAGAATCAGGCAGTGCTCAGTTCCAGGTTTCTGCTGGGGACACTGTCTCAGCTCTGCTGTTGCAGCAGAGCGCTTGGTTTCCTTGGTGACCCAGAGCTGCTGCTGAAACCACAGCTGGCAGTGCGGTTGGTTCTCCGTATACTGACATGTTCAAGGACAGCTTGCAGGAGTGGAGGTTCAGGGCATCGAGGAGCACTGCTGGTACATGTGGGCTTGGTGCTAATAAGCTGCTCTCTGAAGCCCGAGCGCTGGTGCAGCCTGTGGTGACAGGTGGGTCTCTGTGCTGCAGGATGGCAGGTGTGTTGGCTCATTGCCGTCTGACCACTCAGGACGCGCCTGATGAAACCCACGGCTAAAATGGGTTGGGGCCCTGCTGACAAGATCTTGATGCCGATGTACCCCTCACCCCATGTTTAAGATATTTAATTTTATGGGCACAAGTAATAAAAAATTACCAGACTGTGTATTTTATCTACTGATATAAATGTTGCTGACAGTATTATTGTAACTTGACTATCCCTACTGATCACCTCTGCCAAAAGCGTTCGTGCTGTCCAAAGTCAAAAACAACCAATGACAGGCTCCCTGTTTGCACGTGGTAACGAACCTTTACTGACATGCCGAGGAGAGGAGATTGTGATATCCTATTGAAATAACCAAAGATGAGGTTTTTAAAAAGTATTCAACCTCTCTGCTGTCCTTTTACAGGAATGCCAAACAATGCACAGAAACCGTCAGGCCTGCAGTGACTTTGTAAGACTAGATATTTGATTTATCACTGTGTAGTGCTGGGGGTGTGTGAGCAGGTTCTCCCACAAAGCAACGCAGACCAGTTCCTTTGAAAGGCGTTAGAGGACAGATACCTGCAGTCTGTCTTTGAAAACCTCTTTTGTGCTTACAGATGTGTCTGTTCACCTGTCATCCTCCTTGGAAGGATGGAGGTCTCCGGCTGGAGCACAGCCGAGTGCCCTCCCTGCCATTGCCAGAATCGCCATTGCCCTGACTTCAGTGGTGAAGAGGCTTCACAGGAACGGGCTTGCGACTGCCCACCAAAAGCCCCCTGCACAGGCGGTGGGACTATATTATCCCGCCACCTGGTTTTGCTTCTCCACCACCACTCTGCCCTGAAGTCACTGAGCTGGGGAAGGGTTTATCCAAAAACATCCAACTCAACTTGGGCTGTTCCTCTCTGCCCTTGCTCTCTCCCCCTTGGGGCATGGGAGGAGAATCCGGGTGGGGGGGTTGCCCTGGACACTGCTGCTGGGGACCCCCAGCCCGCTGCCTCCTTCCCTGCCCCATGGAGGCTTTATCAGCTGCTTCCAGAGCTCTCCAGGATCTCCTACCCCAGCCGTCGGCAGGCTCCTCCCTGGCCAATTTTGTGTTAGCTGCTCTCACGGCAAACCCATGCTCCTTCCTCCCGTCCAGTCCACTTTCTGAAGACACTGAGCTCTTGGCTGGCAGTCACCACTTCCTGCTTTTATCTGCTCAGCCTGACCCAGCGATGTCCAGCCACAAGGCTGCAGCCGGCCCTCGGCTACACGGATCCCCCAGGGCAGTGGCCACTGCCCCCATTCACAGAAGGCAAGGCCTGGGCACTAGAGGGAGATGGGCTCTCCCTCTTCTTACCACTTTCCCCTTATGAGTTATTAAAATTAGGTTACCTTTCAAGAGTCCATATGAAGGGGAGCATGAGTGACCCTGGCCGTGGCCGTGTGCAATTGCAGGAAGCCTTTGTGCATCGTTCAGTCACACACAGGTCTGCAGGACGCAGTGCCTGGCAATCCAGCTTGCTCTGGCATCCTCTGCATGGTACACTTTTCCAATAGGAAGCAATGCCGCTCCAGGAGAGCAACCCCTGGCTTCCCTCTTAACCCTTCTCCTGTGTGCACATGCGATTATTCAAAGGTACCTGCTTCCCTTCCTCTAAAAGTTTTCTCCTAATTACCTGGAGGCATCCAGGTGTGGCTGAAAATGTGCTCAACCCAAGGAGTAAATATCGACACCCCAGGGCAGTGAGTAGCAGAGCAAAACAGCTCAGTGTGCTTAAAACAACCTGTAGCTATTTATCTGGTGACTCAGACAGGATGCAGAGGCCAGATGGTTAGCATCTTGCAAAGGCGACGGGTGCTCTCATTTGATTGTTTAAGAATAAGTTCACACCAGAAAGGGGGTTTCACACGTCCTCTTCCATTCTGGAGTTTTAGTGTTTCATTAAGCTGCTCGATAAACTACTGTCTTGGGGAAAGAAGAAAAAACTTTTAATTATGTTTCCTTAGCATTGGAGGTCAGGTAGGCAGGTGAGACTTTTAATTATGGAACTGTTTCAATGTGCAAATGTAAGTCAATTTCAAATATATATATCGAAATAATTACTGTGTCTTTTTTTAGAAAACAATAACTTACAATTTTTACTTGCCAAGTAAAAACCCACTTGTGAGTAGTATATGGAAATAGCTGAGCCGAAGCCACACAAAAAAAGGCAAAACTAGTAGGCAGTGAAAAAAGGATAGAGCTTACTCCTCTGGACTCCTGGTATGTGGAGAATGCACGGAGCTGTCAAAGGCCCTAGGAAATAAACTCAGAAAACCTGGGTTCACGTCCTGTGTGGCAGTGAGCAAACGATTGTTGTTGCTCAGTTTCATGTTCTTCATTCTCAATACGTGTAAGAATAAGATCTGTTTGGGGCTCAGGAGTTCGAGACCAGCCTGAGTAAGAGCGAGACCCCGTCTCCACTAAAAATAGAAAGAAATTAGCTGGACAATTAAAAAAATATATAGAAAAATTAGCCGGGCATGGTGGCGCATGCCTGTAGTCCCAGCTACTCGGGAGGGTAAGGCAGGAGGATCGCTTGAGCCCAGGAGTTTGAGGTTGCTGTGAGCTAGGCTGACGCCACGGCACTCTAGCCTGGCAACAGAGTGAGACTCTGTCTCAAAAAAAAAAAAAAAAAAAATCTGTTTGGCTGGTCCAAGCGCAGTGGTGTTTACAACTAATTGATCACAACCAGTTACAGATTCCTTTGTTCCTTCTCCGCTCCCACTGTTTCACTTGACCAGCCTAAAAAAAAGATCCTCCAGGTTTCCATGGTGTCGGTGAAGTAGTGAAAGTGCACAGAGGCACACTTTAAAGAGTGAGCGAGGCGCTGTACCAAGTAGATATGAAAGACACACCAGTCACTAAAGGAGCATCAACAATCCGTGCCGTTTTGCTTTGGTGCATGCCTAGAAACTCAAGAGAGTCCCATATTGACAGGTAACGGTGTTTGTTGTTTAGTTCTTTGGAAATTTTTCTTTGGAAAACTTTAGGTGACGTGTCATTTCGTAATATATAACGATGCTTTTCAAATGTTAGCGTGCACACAAGTTCCCCTGGACACCTTGTTAAAATGCAGACACTGATCCGGGGGGTCCAGGTGGAGCCTGGGAGTCTGCATTTCCAGCAGGTTCCAGGACGCTGCAGATGCAGCAGGGCTGGGGACCATGATTTGGGGGGGCGGGGGGAAGCGAATCACAGGGGAAAGGGAAGTCCACGGCCATACCACTCTGAACGCGCTGATCTTGTCTGATCTTGGAAGCTAAGCAGGGTCGGGCCTGGTCAGTACTTGGACGGAAGAGGAAATGGAAGGTACCTGCTGGGAAGGGGAGCTAACTGCTAAGTCAGTGCCTTCACCTAGTTCATTCTCCCTCCAGCCCTCCCTTACCCACTGGCACAGCCACGGGCTCAAGAACCCGGGGTAGTGCAGGAAGATGAACCCACAGACACGGCAGTGGGGAGCCGGGTCCCCAGCTCTCTGGGTGTCTACCCTCCTCCTCGGGGAAGCACTGAGGGCCTTGGCTTCTGCTGGGAGCCTCCGTGGAAGGGCGTGGCCCAGACCCACCCAGCTGGAAGGGTATCCACAAAATCGCCCCGAAATGGAGGAGCAGCCTCGCAAGGAATGGCTGCCTGTTCCAGAGGCCTCCCCAGTCACTCACGTGTCCCAGACAGAGTCCCTACAAGATCTGCCTTCTGTGGTCTGGAGAGAAAGAACCAGAAGTCGTGTAAAAACTGTGGTCCGGCTGACCCCGTCCTACGCGTGGCAGCCCCTCTGTGACTTTCCTTCCCCCTGCCTGCAAATTTACCCGCAGGTGCCTTGGAAAGAGAAACTCAATCTCCTTTTACTTATTTCTGTACTGCGTGACAGACAGAACTTCCACTTCCTCACTTGGTAAGGAAGACAATGAAGCAAAGGGAGGTGCGAGACACCTGTTCCTCTTGGTTGGGGCTTGTGCGACACAGAGTCCTTCATCTGCGTGTTTCTGCCTCTCTGTCTCGTAAACATCTCCCTTGGATTCCCTTCCCTCATTACTTCAACCCCCAGATGTGTGCCCTCAGGTCTGACTTCCAGGAACCTCAACCTCACGTGAACAGATGCCTCCTGGGCGACTCCTAGGCACATGCCTGCCACGGGCACCCAGCGCTCAACACTCCAGACAGAAGGTCATCTTCCTGCCAGCCTGCTCCTCCTCCTGGGTCCCCATCCGGCTACTGTGGCCAGGCATTCTCTGCATCCCTTTCATGACCCCTTCCCTCCCAAGCACATGATCTGGGATAGTGACCTCACAAAATCACATGGCCCTAATGACTGTCTACATGCCAACGGCCCTCAGGTCTGCTCAGAGTCTCCACTCGCTTGCCCAACACACACCTTAGAATTGAAGTGATCAACAAAGACCTCCGGACTGAACACGGCTGGCCCAACCTGCCCTAAGCTGCTCTCCCACCGGCTCTCTCCGCGTCACAAGTAGCACCCCCATCCAGCCGTCACTCAGGCCAGGGAGCTGGGAGCCACCTCGGATTCCTCTCTCTACCCCACACCCCACATTCAGTCCTTCCGCAGATCCAGCTATTTTCACCCCAAAGTATGTCCCGGCCTTAATCCAGCCACTTCTTCCTGCTCCCCTGGCAGTGCAGGTCCCCACCATTTCTGGCGTGGGCTCCCAAGTGGCTCCCACCTTGCCCCTTCCCTCCATTGCACCCATTCTGCAGATAACAGGCAGCGCCAGTGTGCTCAGGCTCCTCCCCAGCCCGCCCTCCCGTCCACAGTGGCTGACTGCCTGTCGCCCATCGTACCAGCACAGGTCTGCACGTCAGTACCTCGATTCACCCGTCAATGTTTTGGAGCTACGGGAGCAATTGAAAATGGGAGAGGAGAAATAATGATCTAATTGTTATTAGAGAACTCACGTTGACCCATTCATTTGAATGGAACACACATATCTGAGTGTCCACACAGACCTGAAATTTCAAATACAGCTGATATGTGAATTTATATAATCATCGCATAAAGATGGGAGTCTTCACCTGTGTTTTCCTTGCTTTTTTCCCCTTTGTAATATGAATTCCTGTAAATTTCATTCCGGCGCACCCGATTCTCTCTTGTTGATCTCTTCTGCCTGCTGCTACAGATGTCCCCTAGCCCGTGGGTTGCTTCCCATAGTACAAGCTCATTCTGGAACCCTGTTTTAAGCTGTTTCCTTCTGTCTCGAGTATCTTTTGCAGACGCCACGCTCTGTGGTCTTGAGCTTTCTTTAGCCAAGTACACGATGCAGTTTGGGGGTGTAATCCCCATTTGCTTCTTGCCTGGGCCACAGAAACTGCGGGGCTCGCCTTCCTGTCTCCGGCTTATCTGCCTCTGCGCACATCTCTGCGGCATCACCAGATAAATCGTCCCGATGCTCAGCCTGGATGATCTCACGTCCCGACTCACGAAACCCTGATAGTTCCCGCTCTCACCCAGTGAAGTCCACACTCTGCACATCAGTGTTCCAGGACCCGGCAGCTTGACCCTGCCTGCAGCGTCA
The DNA here is from genome assembly GCF_000956105.1 of Propithecus coquereli. Classification (NCBI taxonomy): domain Eukaryota; kingdom Metazoa; phylum Chordata; class Mammalia; order Primates; family Indriidae; genus Propithecus; species Propithecus coquereli. The sequence continues at coordinate 6,359,182 of NW_012136636.1, read as the reverse complement.
CCTCTGTGCCCCATGCTGCAGCAGCCCGAGGCGGGGATGGATCGAGTCCTCTCCCTGCGCATTCACACCCTCCCCTCTCCCCGCATGCTGCTCTCCCTTTCCTCCACACTCTGCTTGTAAAAGCTTGAGGCCTCTCCCCACCGTCCTCTGCTCCACGAGACTTCCCTGACCCCTCCAACAGTGATTGACACAGAGCACTTTATTTTTTTGCTTATAGTATTTGTCTCTGAATGAGGGTGCTTGATTCATCCTCTAGTCTGTTCTTTGAGGGTAGAAATGAGTGACTGTCCAGCTTTCTGTGAACCTTCACTCTCACGATTCAAAATTTAGAACATTGACTCAAAATAGTAAGTTATGACTATAAGAATAAGCTGGTAACCATGGATTTATAACTCAGGGATAATCCTTTTTAAATGTGAAAAATACCCAAGAAAGTGGACTGTAGGGGTTTGCCACGCGGGTGTTGAGGCACCAATGGCTCGGGGGGGAGCTTTTGTCCATTGGAGTGTTGTTCTCTCGCTGATGAACGTTTTGATGCCGATACCGTCGGGTCTCTCAAAGAATGTGCACGTTTGGGTCTTAAAAATCATTTGTTTGTGAAATGGTAGTTTGGTCTGAAAAGTCAGCTCTGGAGAGAACTAACTTTGAATTTTGATAAATGACGCTTGTGGGCAGTTTGGGTAATCCAGCCATACGCCGTCCTGTGTATTTTTGCAGGTATGTTCTTGATAGGATTATGTGTAACTCAGGCAAATATATCACAAGCTTATATCATTTTTTTTTGCCTTTTGGATTTAATGAATCTATTCATAAGAGGAACCCTAGATGTTTCTTCAGAAGATCTAACCAAATGATATTGGCATTATGAGAAAGTCTATACCTGAATTCCCTCATTCATTGAAAATTATGTTAAAATCCGTAATATGCACATTCATTTTTTTTTAACATGAGGAGATATCATAAGAAATAAAATAGATTGAGTCAGGAGCAACAGAGTCCAACTTTCCTTCCCTGAGGCTCAGCTGTCTTAACAGAAAAGGACATTGGCCCCCAAACTCATACCACTTCCATCAGCAGCAAATACAAAAATATCTCCTCACTCTAGTACATTGGATGTTTTGTATTCTTAGACCATATTTAAGGTTCAAAACTTTGTTTTGGTATTGTAAAGGCAAACACACAAGCGAGCAAACAAAAAGATTTATTTTAGTTCACATCCTCCTCTTCCGCCCTCCCTAACTCCCTCCCCCCTCTTTCTGCCCCCTGCCCCATGCAAACGTTCCAGTCACACAGATTTGGCCTAACAGCTGCTTCCTACGCCTTCACCCTTCTCTTCTACTTCAAACACACCCGCACTGGGCTTGGAGACGAGCACAGTCCACCCCTGTTTCTTCTCCTTCCTGTCTGCCTGCTGTCTCAGTCAGTTAGCTTGTTCCCTCATCGGCCACACATCCCAACATGACCCTGCAAACCTGGGGCCTCAGACGTAGTGGCTGTCTGTCCGCATGTGCCACCATGTTCTCCCCTCCGATCCCACGGCTACAGATAAGCTGCTGACTTTCCATGTGACGTCCCCAGATCTGTGCATCCAGCGGCCTCCTCTCACGCTCCACCTGCCTGGCTCCTGAGCACTCAAAGTCTAAACATTGTCCAGAACTGAGCCCCCCACCCTCCACCACCGCCCCACACAAACAGCCCTCCTCTTCCTGCCGCCCCTGCCCGCACTTTACGGCAATGCCATTCTTGCAGTTGACAGACTGGGAGTCCCCTCGCGCGCCCCAGGGCCCCATGTGCCCACTACCTGGACCCTCGTAGCCCCTCGGCGCACCCTGTCGCCTCAGCCTGGATGTCGGCAATGGCCTCCTTCCCACCCGGCCACCCTGTTTCCCTTGACCCCCCGCAGTTTATCCTTTATGAGGAAGCCACTGTGATCCCACTGGGAAAATAGGTAGAATGCGTCACAATGTCACAAAGAGTGCGAGTCTAATTGCGTCCTGGAAACCTCTGTGGCCTGGCCCCAGCTCTGCTCTGACCACACCTGTATTTGGACCTGCCATGCCCACCGCCTGCCTTCATGCCCCACCCGATGCCACAGTCCCCCAGAGTCACCCATCCCTGCTGACCACGGGGTCATTGCTGCCATGGACTGGTTAGCGCCTGTTGTCCCTGGGCCTCGGCTGGTCCTGCACCTGCTCTCTGAGGGTCGCCCCAGGGCCAACTCACGCAAGGACACTTGCTGTCATTTCCCTTCTGTGTTCCCCCTGCCTCCGCCGGACTTCCCCCTGTGCTTTCTGGAATTGCCCCCCAAGTAAACCTCCTGAGCCCAGACCCTTGTCTCAGGGACCATTTCAGGAGGATACTTACAGGGATGGTGACTTAGTAAAATCTTCTATGGCTGCTTATTTAAAATGAAAACTCTAGCCATTCCCATGGTATTTCATAGGCTCCTTTTCTGTGCAGTTGTAGCTCTTTAATGTATGACCTATTTCACTTATTTATTTTGTTCCTTGTCTCTCTCTCCTGCCAGAATGTCACCTGGAAGGTAATGTCAGCTTTGTTCACCGTTGGTTATGCACGCCGGGAAAGTGCCTGGCATACAGGAGGCGTTCCATAAATACTTCGTGAGTCCTTTGTCATCAAAAAGTGGGACATTTCTTTTCAAAGATGCATAACATGAGGGAACCTTGAAGTTGGAAGAGACGTCAGATGGGACTGAGTCCCAGTTCCTCTTCAGTGCAGGACCCCTGGGATGTCATTCCTGACAGATAAACTTCACTCCTCTCCTGGAGCTATTCTAGAGATAGGCATTTGCAACTTCACACCGCTCGTCCCTCTGTTAGCTCAACTCAGCAAATATCTCCATGAGAACGCAGATGCCCACGCGGGAGGCAGACTGCCCCTGCAGCTCCCAGAAGGACTGCCCCCCACCCCTGGGCCCTTCCCTGCTGTTTGGGGGCTGCAGTGGCCCTAAGGGGGCTTGCTGAGGCTGGGGGAGGGGTTCCCAGCCCTATTGAGAAGTGTTGGGAAACAACTCAGTGGATATGAGTAAGTTCTCAGGCACTGACTGCTGCTGGCTGTCAGCCTAGGACTCTGAGAGGTACCAGTCTGGGGGGGTTTGGGGGAGCTGATCCTGTGGATGCAGGAGCAGAAGGATGGACAGAGCCCACAACTTGAAAGACGTCAGAGAACTCTGAGCTCCTCCAGTCTTGGAGCAGGCCCTACTCCAGTGCTTACAGTCATAGACGCCCGTAAGCTTCCTATTGATTAAACTAGTAATGCAGATTTTCTGCATCCTAAAGGACACAAAGCTAATATGCAGGAGCGACATAGTGTAGACATCTTCCCTGGGAATAAGCCAATAATGATGGGATTTCCTATGATGCCACCGATATGAGGTATGGAGGTCGCCTTCCCACTGCACCCCTAACCCTCGCGACAATGGATTTTGGCAGTTATTAACTCCTTTTGGATTTTATAAATAAATCCCAAGTAGGAAAATATATAGAGTAGCTTTATTTTATTTTCAATAAATCAGCTGAATTTACATATACCGGTATCTACTTCCACATGCAAAAGCTTGGTTATATAAATTTTAGAATAATCTGCTCTTTGGCATATGAACTTGATTTATCTTCATTATAGATAACCAATTGTCCCTGCATTTCACATTTTATAGTTTAAATCACGTAACACTTGATTTTATAAAGTACAAACGGTTCCCTATAATCACACACACAAAAACGTTTATTTAACATACTCTAGGAAGATCATGGATACAGTCCAAATCAAGGGGTGTATTGGGCTAAAGTGTCCAAAGTCTAAAGAAATAACTATGACTTACTTTTACTATGTTGAGTCAGAGACACATTACCTATATGCACCTAACTAGAAAATTAATCCTCATCTTTTATATCTTCGATATCACTGTGAATCTTCCATTATTAAGCGATATGGAAAGTTTCACACTGGGACACAGGGTCTGACAAGGAAACAAGCTGTGGGACAAATTCACACATTCAGGAGCCAGACCTTTCATGGTCTTAAACTCTAAGCCCCATGCATGACTCCCTAGAAATACATGCATTGAAACAAACCAACTTCTTCGTAAGATGTGAGTGTTTGCACATCTTTCCCAAGCACTGTTGGAACGAAGAAAGAAAGGAAGAAAGGAAGAAAGGAAGAAAGGAGGAAGAAAGAAAGAAAGAAAAAAGAAAGAAAGAAAGAAAGAAAGAAAGAAAGAAAGAAAGAAAGAAAGAAAGAAAGAAAGAAAGAAAAAGCTCATGGTTGAGGTGACCAGAGTTAGAGCAAAGTACTTGGATGCCTTCTCAACAATTTCTTCTACATCACAACTCCCCCAAATTAGCTCTGCATAATCTCTCTTTGGGGACAAAAAGTGATTACTTTGTAAAGGCCACATTAAAGTGTGTGTTCTGGGTAACGATGGCAGTTAAAGGAGGAGAGGAGTCTGCAGCAGACTTGGGGAAGTTTTAACAGTTGAACTGCGTGCAACGTGGCTGGGCGGGAAACAGCAGGAAAATGCGGTGCCTTGTGCAGAACAGAGCCAGCCTGAAGGCTTTCCTGATCTGAGGAAAACACTTTAATTAATATGTAAAACAGCAGTGGGGAGAAAAGCAAGGTTAATTTCCAAACCACATCACTACCGGGGGCATGCAGGTTATGAAACCTCGGGAAACTTCTAGGAGTTCCTGATTAAAGGCACAGAGGTGCTTTTGTGTGTGCGCAGCTTCCCCACGGTGGTGTTCCTCTTTCTGTGCTTAAAAACATCGCCTTTGACTGGCAGGCGGTTGTTTTTAATTTGCAATGCGCTCTCCGTTTTTCGTCTAGGACCTGCCTGAAAGGCACGTTTAGGAGAGGAAGGGCTGTTTGATTTCCTTTCTCCTTTCTTGCGGCTTTCTTTGTGTCCGCTGCCAGCTACCTTCGGAATTTGTGTCACAGGCCTTCTTCTGCTGGTCAGGACAGTGTTCTGTACTTGCCTGGGGTAAGACTGTAGCTCATTTCCTGGGCTGAGGCCTGGAATCCTGACTCTCGCAGAGTGTATCAGATACTCACTGTGCAGAGGATCCGCGCCTGGCTGGGACCAAGGTCAGAAAGTGAAGAAACAGCTGATGAGTCTTTCCCTACATTGAACTGCAACAGCTTCACTCAGTGCTGAACAACGAACACAATTGGAAGACTCGCAGCTTCCTAAAGACGGTCAGCGTGTGAATGCGCACGTGCCCGCGTTTCCTAACCCCTCCTCAGTGTCTCACAGAGACCTTGAAGCCACATGTCTGCAGACCCCTCTTAGGCACCCTGTCTGAGTGAAGTCAGTAGCTTGGGAACAGTGCTGTATTCCTTCCACCCCCCATTATAGGATGAGACACCAACTCCTGGCCATGGGACACTCAAGCCTCTTCAAAATATGATGAGAAAATTCCCTCGGGTCGCAGACTCCTTTGAAAATTAAAACTTTTCCCAGGAAGAAAAGGATATCTGCACATACATGCAAAATTTGCACACCTTTTCAGCCTGGTTATGATTTCTACTCTAGAATCTGTCCCTCTGTCCCGTGTCCTCTGCCATGGCCCCACCCCTCACCTGTTCCTTGCCTGGGGAGTTACTGCAACCCCAGGCCTTGGGCACCATTTCCTCCCCATCTCCTCAATGGCCAGAGTTGTCTCCACGTTCCCAAGGGCTCCTCCAGGAAGCACTTGGAAGAAAGTGCAAACACGAGCTTGGCCCCAGGGTCCCTTGCTCTAGGCACATGAAATGCCTGAGTGTCCCGAGCAAGCCTTTCCCCTTTGGCTTCCTGCTTCTCCCTGTACATCCTGTTGGCTCACAGATAACATGTATCTGTCCTCTGTTGCTCAGCACCTTCCTCTGGGAACACTTTCTGCACCCCCAGGGGAAGGCTGCCCCTCCCAGATCCATGCTGGGGTGCCCCGTGTTCACCTCCCTTACCACATCCTGCCCATCCCAGGGCTGTCACTGTGACCCAGCGTCTGTCTCCTTCACCTCACCTGCAGCCTCTGCAGAGGGAGTCTGTGTCTTCATCCCTGAAACCCCCATGGCAGTGGCAGCCTCTGCTCTCTGTGTAGGAGATGAGCACTGCAGCCTGCAGAGGGGTGGTGCTCCACGCAGGGGACTTGGTGTGAAGCTGCAGCTCACAGCAAACACAACCTTCTAACTTAAAGGAAACACACATGTGTGGTTGCTTGATGTGATGACAGAGAAACTCCCACCTAGTGTAGGGTGGGAGCTAAGTGGGGAGCTAACTCCCAGATCCTCTACTGCAACTCTGTCCTTGAGAGTTGCTCCTGCCTCTGCATACAGCCACATCACCTGGCCTGGACAGGTGCTTGCTGAGTATTTGTTGGAGGAATAGACGAATGACTCTAGAAAGACATAGTACAGGCCTGGGGATAAAAACAGCAAAGAACCCAGGAATTTCCCAGAGGTTAGGAGATCAAGCCCACCTGTGTCCCCAGCCATGTGATCTCCTCCTCTCTTTCTCTCTCTCTCTCTCTCTCTCTCTCTCTCTCTGTTGCACACACATACTCACGGGCGCGCGCGCACCCACCCACACACACACACACACACACACACACACACTCTCATGAGGCTCTTTGTTAGGGATATCGATTCACAGGTGATCTCGTATCTCTGAATTTTCCATCTCTTTGTGCTCTCTCCTCCACTCCGCTTGTAAGCACAGAGCGATCTCCATCTCCTGGAACGACGTAACCACCTGCCATCCGTACTCTTCATCCCCACTGTGTCCCCCCCACCCCACCCCAGAACAATCACTTGAAGCATCTGCTGTTCACTTTCCAGCTTTCCTGTGGCCCCGACTCCAGCACGCTGCTGACACAGCTCCCAGCCCCGTCGATGGGCAGATCCAAGGACCCTTCCAGGTCCCCGGCCGTCACCCTCTCTGCTCAGGAGCCTCTGCACAGCCGGCTGCCCTGCAGGTGAGTGCTGCACCCCAATCAAGGTCCTCTTCACGATCTGGTCCCCTATACTGTCTTTCTGGGCCACTTTTTCTCAACTCGATTAGCAAATGTAAGGACGCATTTCATTTTCAATCTCAACTCTTTCTTCAAAGACCACATTTCAATCACTTCCTCTTCCTCGCTAGAGTGACCTGTTGCTCTCAGCACAGTGCTATCCAGTGGCCAGGTCTGCACTCTGGCACAGCTCCCTCCTCTGTGGCTGAAACAATTCTTGCCAACTGTCTAGCTCTCACATACGAACGACAGGCAACTCCATGTCCACGTGTCCAGCAGTCCCTTCCACGTGGGGCACGCACAGATAGTAATCCTCCTATTTAGCTTCCAATTGCCTCTTTCTCGCACGCGTCAAGGGGGTGTCTTTTCTCACGTGTAAACAAACACAGAACAAAACTCAAAGCAACTTCAAAGGAATATCTGTATTGAAGAACTTTTAATTATAAAATAATTAAACTTGGTTGTGATTGAAAAATAATCTTTTGTTAATTTTTTATGAAAATAACTCAAAACTATCTTGGTGTTTTTTCTTTTATTATAATCAAAGTTTAGGTCAAAAAATGGGAGTCTATTGGCTTATGAAACTGAAAACTCCCTGGATTGATCTAGAACATGATTTTCAAACTCAGTGTGCATCAGACTCCTAGGGGACTTGTGAAAGGTATTGCTGAAACCCCCTACCTCCCGCCACCCGCCAAGTTTCTAATGCAGTGGGTCTCTGGGCTGATGCTGGTGTTCCGGGGGCCTCACTTTGAGAACCACTGACCCAGAGAGTCAGGCACTGCTGGACCCAGATCTTCAATGATGTTACCAGGAATCCACTCTCTCTTCACCTTTCCCCATTGCTTTCCTCCATGTTGACACAGTGACATAGTAAGCTCCTGGCACTCCCAGGCTGACATCTTCTTTAGAGTTAATAATTTCAGAAAGAGATTTTCCCAACTTCTCTACAAATTTTCCAGAATAGGCCTCTGGCTCTACATGGGTCACATACTCATCCCTGCACTAGTCACTTGGGTCCCCTACAGAGTAACATGGTTCTTGGCCCGGATCTCATGAATACCCTTGTGGTGAGCAGGTGATACCTCTTGACTGACAGCTCTCCTGCCCACCTCACAGTCAGAATCCTATCTAAAGGAAGGAATGTAGGGCACACAAAGTGTCACATTTGTCAGTACCTCTCCTTTTCTCTCCCTCTCTCCCTACCTACCTATTCAGCTGGGCAAGGCACTTAATCTCTCTGAACTTCATTGTATTTATCCATATAATGAGTTCAATAATACCCACATTGCAGGATCATTGTGGGGATTAGAAATATCACCAACTTAAAGGAGACAGCTCATTGCCTGTCAAATAAACTATGTGAAATAAATGACAGCCAGATGTTAAGGGAAACTTGTTGAATTCTCTCTCTCCCCAGTGAAGGTGGTTCCTTAGGTGTCTGGCACCAGATAGGGTGGAGGCAGATTGAGATATCCACCCTGTCATTTGTTCCCACCCCTCTCTCGCTCCGTGACCAGGGGCTGTAACCTCTTCATCCATTCTCGTGCATGCGGAGGTCCTCTGTTGGAAATGAGGCATACATTTAGGAAACACCCATCAAATATCTGCATCCCTTCTGTCGTAGATGCTGGGGCACAAAGCTTGTTCCTTCCTGCTGCTAAGGTTCATTTTTGTGTGGCTGTCACTACTTGTTCCTTGTTGAAGCCTTCTCCAAGCTTCTGGTACTCATGAGTCTCCAAGGGTGGATGGAAGGAAGAAAATTTCCTTCCTCTTTTAGCTGGTAGTTACAGCTCTTTAGTTCTCTCTGGCGGGGCCTCTCCTCTGAGCTCCAATACAAAGAGCTCCTCCATGGAGCGTCTATTAGGGAAATTAGGGCACTCAGTTGCATTGGAGGAGGGATGAGTTAACCCCCTCTGTCTCCTTTGCTACTTGGTTATGGGCTCCCACGTATCACAGCAACCTGGAGAATAATGATAATTATACCACAATAATAACTATTATATCTTGATCTTATTATATTCTAGGCAAGATTCTTTTTTCATTGAATTCTCCCAAAGTCTATGAGGTAAGTATTCAGTTTTACAGATGAGGAAACTAAGGCTCCGTAAAGTAAATGCCCCGTCTAAAATCCATGGCAGTACGTGGTGTGGCAGAGCTGGAGTGCCACCAGAGTCTGACCCGCCCGCCCGTGAATGCAGGCCTTGTGTGCAAAACGTGCACTGTTCTTTCGGCTGTCTGCAGACCTGGATTGAATGTCTCCCATGAAGAACTGGGAAACATTAAGTTGTTGATGTTGTTGTTGTTATTCTAAATTGGATTGCATATAAATTCTCTCTGCCTCCAATATTCAGTGAGATTTTGGCAGTCAATGAAGACTCATTGCCTAATTGTCGCCATGGGTGATTTTCTCAAATCACCGCTCTGGGCCCAGGGCCACCAAGCGATTCACCACGGTGAAGAGATGCCTTTGTTAGTGCAGAAGCAACCTCAGGCAATCTGCGCCTAGACCCACCTCTGATTTGAAGCACCACGTGAATTTCTGAGGTTGTGACAGGGAAGGTTGACCCTTCTGTTTTCTTCGGAAGTGACAAGAGAGCAGCTCAGCTGCAGGGTGAACAGAGCCTTGCCATTGTCCCTGTGCTCACCCGCCATCCCTGCTGTCACCAACCCGGAGCTGCATTTGGAGTGGGCCAGGGCTTCCTAACTGTCGGAGATTCCTGCTCCAGTATCATCCTCAAAACAGCACTTAGAATACGCTGAAGATTAAGATACTGGGCTTCAAATCCCAGGGAGTCCTATCATAATCCACCAGGAAACTTATCAATAATACCACTTCCTTTTTTGGCAGACATATTTATGTACTTGACTTATATTTTAATGGTTTATAAAAGTTAAAAATAATTATAATTTGTGGGGCCCTGTGTGGTTTTATACCTTTCCTGCAGCAGTCCTGCTGTTGTCCCTTACCCAAGGAAATCAAACCTATGGAACAAATGAATGAAAGCTCTGAACCTATTGAAATAAAACATTTTGAGAACGAAATAATGACAAATATGTAATCTCATTTCCGTGTGGAGCCAACTAGCACTTCTTCAACATTTAGGACTAACTGGAAAGCATTCCCAATTTATGGAGAAAATAAATCACAAATTTTTGGATATACGAAATCGCAATGGAAACCCATCACCTCTCTGGAAGATTTAAAATAGCACCGCTGTAAACCTCGCGCTGTGTCTCTGTGACTCGCTTTGACCTGCACGGGCCCAGGGGAGTAGAGGCCACCTCTGGAGAGGTTGTCGTAGGCTGCCAGGGAGAGCTAAGCCTGCGAGGTGCTGGGGATGCATATAAGTGATGTCCGCACACCTTTTTAACCTGCTTGTTTTTGCTTTACCCCTTTTTCTTCTCTTTTTTGGGGGGGAGGTATTACCTGGGGAGAGAGGAGAAGCCCATCACCATTCGGGTGTTGAATTTAAGGAAGCCTAGAGGGGAAAAGAGAAAACCTTATGATTGAATTTTGCCTATTAATGAAAGTTCATATAAATCAAGATTCACATAGCTCTTATATGAATAAAATATTATACCTGGAGGCATGAGGATGTGATATATTTTATTATCTTCATTAATCTGCAAATTTGCTGTTCAAGGCTGTGGCCACATATCACCGCTGAGAACAGACATTCCCTTCCGTGTTTCTGTTTTCTCAGGTCAAGAAAATGCTCTTTCTTAAGACAAATTTCTTTTCTCTGATAAAGATTTGACTTCACTTTTTGTAAAATTTACAAAATTACTTAGTCATATTCAAGTTCAGGGATTGGCAAAGTGCACGGGCCACATTTTAAGGTGAGTACTCTCCAGTGTTCTGTGGTTTGTATTACTGTTGTACTCGGCCATAGTCAGGTCAAAGGAGGCACAGGGTTAAAGACCCTTGTGGAGTCCACTGAGTTACTGCCTGACCTCACAGACACGCTGGCCGGGATGCTCACCACGTTCACAACCCAGGCTCTACAAATAAAGGAATCGCTGATGCCGAAGCCCAAGCCTTTGGTGAGGCAGTTGTCATGAACTCTGGAAGATTCAATCCGTTAAATATTTTGGTTTGTTCCAATCAAACAGTGTTCATGACCTAGTGTGACACTTATTCAGGATGTGCAATAAGGTGATTTTTCTTTTAAAGTATCTTATCAACCAAGCAGAATCTTCCATGTGGCCATCTGCTCAGTTCTGCAGCTCTCAGCTGTTCTTGGATCTGAAAAAAAATTCTGCTGTGGGAAGATCAATGTCCTTCTCTCATAGAGACATAGATTTAATATGTCACAGGGTGGTTGCTGGAGAAATACCTAAATTGATAACACTGATTATATCTCCATTTAAGAGATCTTAGAGTAAAGAAAATTACTGCTCAGTTTATGGTCTGATTATTTATGTTGTTATTTTAATAACAAATTCGGTGATTTTAGAAAGTGGAAGAATAAACTCATGGCGTTTTATGCTGAAAAAGATTTCAGACATCCTTCATGTAGGTAATGTCTTGTTGAGACTATTTTCCCAGTGTTTTTGAAACTGTGGTTCTGTTTGCACTTTTAAAAATAAAAGCTTTGAATTTGGCTCCGTTTGGGGTTCAGCAAATTAGTGCAGTTTGTTCTGGTTTTTATTTGAGGTTCTGCTTGGTATGAGTCCCGGGAATTAATGCCATGTTTGTGAACAGGGCCCACTTTCATCTGAGCACGTAAATAACAGGAAAAGCCAGACTGGCAGCGCGACTCTGATGCGGCGGCACATTTGTATTCACAGCCACCACTCTGCAGCGGGCCCAGAGGTAAGAGCGGGGCTGCTCTTCTGGATTACAGGGGCCAGCTTGATGGCAGACGGCAAAGGGGTCAGTCCACGGGTAATACAGAGACTTCTGTTCTCTGCCCAGCACACCTGCTGAGGGGGCCCAGACGCACTGCGTCCTCGATGTGTTGGCCCTTGGAATGAGGTGGGGGCTCCCTCACTGACTGGGGGGCGTGGATTAGGCTCAACCACGTGCCTCTCGAGTGCCAGGCAGTGGGCTACCCCTGCACAGACAGTTCGCTCAGCTCTTACAGGATCCCGGCAGCAGGCACCGTGGCCCCATTTCTACGTTCCAGGGAAAGCAGACCCAGGAGGGCCTCCCAGCTGAAAACCGTGGCAATCACTGGTGGAGTTAATTCCAACGTGCCTTGGGTTCACAGATGTTCTGCGCTCCATCGTGTAGCCTCCATAAATACAGGTCGTTGGTAGCATAAAAATTGTAAACGTAGCATTTGTACAAGCCAAACATCTGTGAGAACCACAGTGGTATAATTATAAAAATCCCATGTAAGTATAAATATTTTAATACGGTAAAGCCAAATAACAGCAACTCCTTTTATCTGAAGGTAGCCGTGTTATAGATCAAGCCGTGTTTTTGTCAAACATAATCATTATATCTAGTAAATCCGTTATTTTTTTGGAAACAGTTTCCCTCATCCTTGCTACAAGAATGGCTTTTTCAGGATTAAAAAAATAGACCATGGAGCCACTCTCTTGTTTTCCTGTTCACAAGAAGCAGGCTGACTTGGGGACGTGGGAGAAGCAATACATTTGCAACTGTTTCATTAAAGCCCTTCGCCCCCTGTCCGTGCAGATAAGATACATCGCTATTCATCCAATAAGGTGAATCCTGAAGTCCAATTAGTGACTCCATTGCAATCTATGTATAAAGTGAATTTATATAAATCTCTACTTTTCATTTGCTCTGGATTAATTAAATCAAGTAGGCAACTGGAATATGTTGCCAATGTGGAATATGGATAAAATAAAGTATTTACAGCTGGTGTGATTGTTAATTTTATTAATAGTATACAGTGAAACTCTTAGAGTGTGGTTTACTGTAGATTTTTTTCATTTGGGGAGGGGCTTGTGTGTTTGTTTTTGAATTAAGTAATGTTGTTTTCTGTTTTATCTTCTCTTTTTTTTATGTTTTCTGGTTTGTACTCCTAGGTTTTCCTGTTACTTTTACCCCACTTAAAAATCTAACTCATCTCCCTTAGCTATGTCTTAATGTATCATTACAATGACCGTTTAAGTGAACAAAATGATCCCTTTGAACTGTGGAATAGGTGAACGACCTTTTGAAATATACACACACTCTGGTGCAATGCGGCCAGCAAAACCAAACAAATTGACAGCCAAATAAAAAGTGATTGGTTCAACTGAGGTACACCTGCCAAATCAAGGCTGCTAGCTGGGAAATTTTTACGCATTTTCCTAAGTGACTATTACAGAAAATATTAAGGCTGTGTGTATCTGTAAGTACACACTGCATCTGTAAGTACTCACTGCTCTGATATTTAAAGAGCCTTGTTCTTTTATTTTTCCTTCCTGGAATGAGGAATCAAGAGACCAGGGTTACATATTGAAAATGAGAAACCAAGTCAAACAGTGGCTTATTCTTTAAAGTAAACAGAGCAAAGGCTATCAGTGGCAGATGTAACCAAGAGCTGGCTCTGTGCAGACAAAGAGGAGATTATGAAAACAAAAATCTCTTCCACTGAAATGATTATCTTTAATTACTGATCCAGGAACTGCATTTCATGTTTCTCATTTGCACAAATTTTAAGGGTAAATGATGCTGACGAACACTAATCAGAAAACAGAAGATAGTTTCATAGATTGGTGGGAGAGGCGTCTGAAAGTCCATCCTTAGACGCGAAGTCTAAGTCCTGCTCAGACCTCTTCTTGCCAGGGAGGTTTGACCAATCTTTCCCACCTCCTTTCATCTGTATTTCTGAAATCCACAAAATCCTGTTGTCACTATAACAAAACCTTGTCATTTGGTTTAACTCTTTTTCCTTAGCAGATAACTTAAGGGAACAAAGGCTAACTCCACCTAGGGTCCATATTTGAAAAATTTGGTTAACTCTACTCTGTTTTGCATACCGTCCCTGGCATGCCCTCTGCACTGGAAGCTTCCCAGGGGCAGGCATACTCCCCGTCTGCCTCTGACTCTTCCACAGCCACTGGCAGGACAAGTCCATCAAGATGGATGGATGGATGCATGGATGGATAGATGGATGTGGGAATGTGTCCAAGTGATTGCACTGTGGTTTTTAAAATTTATTCGGATATTTGGAAGAAGATCAAGATTATCTCCAATGGATAGTAAAAGTCAATCCTTTACCCAGCTGTGAAAGGAGAGCAAGGCTATCCGAAAATTGCCCCAGAGTCATGCTGGATACCATTTTGCAGAGAACATCAAGCCCACTCTGGCTTTACTGTGCATTCCAGGTGGCAGGGCTGATCTCTGAGGACTATGAAGTAGTTGTTTGTTGTTGTTGTTTGGTTTTTAAAGTCTGACCCCGGGTGGAGTCATTCCTTGTTCCAGCAAGGCCGCGCTCTTCTAGAGGAGCAGCTGGACAGAGCGGATGAGCATTGCAATGGGATCTGGGTGTTTGCTGATGAAATCATGGGGCCCCTCAAAAATCCCAGGGTTGGCCCTTTATCAAAGGCCCTTGAACAGAATAGCACCAGGGAGTAAGAACCCTTCATTTACACAGATATTGCCAATTCACCTTTTTACCATAAAAAGAAGTTATTGCTGTGGACTCCATCAACAGTTCCTGTAAATATTATGCACAGTGCTAATTTTCTTCTTCTACAAAAGCAGTAGTCTCTTTCTCTTTTACTGTTTGTTTTATACAGTTCTATTCAGAACTGTTAAACATTCAATTGCTGCTGTGTATGAGAGATGATCTATGATTTCTAAGTACAAAACCTAAATCTTTAATGTAGCTATAAGCATAGTCTTTAGCCCTGGTGATTAACACTGTGATAGTATACCTCTATTTAAATGGTGACTATGTAAGCATAGTATCGCAGTATTAAGAAATAGACTTCAGATAAATAATTGTTGTCAGTATGTGTATATATATGTTGTATATATGTGATATATGGTATATATACATGTATGATGTGTACATGCTATGTAAGTGTATATATGTGTATACCCACATGCATGCGCATGCACACACACACACACACACACACCCACACACACACACACATTTCAGTCTTTTTGGATATGGTCTCTATTTCTTTGCAAAACATGTTTTTTTCATCCCAAGAAAATATTTGTCTTGCAAAAGTGCACTGGAAATATTTAGGTTGTTGATTCAAAATAATTATCCTTGAAAAAGGCATGATTTGTATTCAGTCTCACAGTGTGTTTGGTTCCTTCCCATGCCCTAAAGAACTATATTTATGAAAGGACTTTGTCCTTTTGCCCTGTCCATAATTCACCATCCACCATGGATCAAGTTTCAAGGACATCTAAGGCTATCTCACTGAATCAATAGGAGACTATTATTCTTTTCCTTTCCAGGAATTCTTTACTTTCAAATTTTCCAAAGTTCTGCTGTTCTAGAATCTCTTTTATAGCAATCAGTCAGAGTCCTTCATCTGTTTACTGAATTTGCTGTTTCCCAGAAGAATTTCCAAGTACTCTTTTAAAAACAAAACGGCATATTTTATAGTAGGAAGTAGCAGGAGCCCACAGGCTACTTACAATCAGACTTGCAATTGGCATGTTGAATTAAATATTTGAGTTAGATTTTTTTGTGTGTCCTGTTTATTTTATAAAAGGACATTCTTGTTTCTCATTTTGAGTAAAATTCAATTATAGTTTACTAATAAATGTATAGTAAGTAATATGATGACTTCCTAGGAAAATGACTTTGGTCTTCGAAATAAAGCAAATCTCTTATAGTACCAGCAAATAAAGCAAGACCCAGAAAAAAACAATCTCAAAGTATTACCAAATATTCATCGTGTCTGAACTCCCCCAGAAGCTTCTGTTTCTCCCACCCTGCTCTCAACTTGGTTACAATATAACTTCATCAAAAATAGGTGAGTTTCCTGTGGGTCACCTGGCAGGACGCTTCCTCCAGGAGGTTCCAAGAGGTGGGATGCACAGCCTTCATGAACTCACAGCCATCCCGGTGAGGAGTGCCTGGGCACTCTCTCCAGCCTTGCCGTGGCGCAGTCCCTCGGGTACTGAGGTCATCTTGAAGGGTCCAGATTTCATATAATTTCAGGAAGGACAAAGCCCTGACATTTGTGTGTGCGTCTTACGTTCAGCCTTTGATTATCTCAGTGAATCTCATTCCAGCTCTGGGACATCCCACCTTGGCAGATCTTAAGCATCAGAGATGTTAAGTAATTTACCTGTCACAGCTAGTAAGTGGGAGAGATGGCGTGAACTCAGGTCGGCATAAGCCTGCTTTGCTGCAACTTTCCCTCTGACCTTAGTTCTTCTGCAAGAGAGCGGCTTACTTCGTCCTCCTCTTGCCATGGTCTCAGCGCTGCAGGCTCCCAGGAGCCCTCCTCTTGCCATGGTCTCAGCGCTGCAGGCTCCCAGGAGCGTTCCTCCTGCTGTGCCCCTCCCGCGGGTGCCTGGAGCACTGTCAGTCACTCACCCCATCCCTGTTGGATGTAAATCCTTAAGGACTCTCCCTTCCTGCCCATTCATTCATTCTTGTAGCTCTCACCCCTCTCCAAGTCATTAATTACATTCAAGGCACTGGGCAAGAACTCCCAGTTTCAAAGACATGTCATTCCCTGGAATGAATAACCTCTGCTCTAAAAATCATCATCGTAATAATTATTATTATTATTATGTATAGCAACAAAATTATGGATTGAATCATGTCCCCTTCACATTCATATTTTGAAATTCCTAATCCCCAGTACCTCAGAACGTGACTGCATTTGGAGATAGAGTTTTTACGGAGGTAACCAAGGTCAAATGAGGTCACTAGGGTCGCTTTAATTCAATATGATTGCTGTCCTTATAAAAAAGAGGAAGTTGGACATAGACACAGACGTGAAGAGACACAGGGAGAAGATGACCACCTACAGCCAAGGAGAGGCCTGGTCCTCAGAAGGACCCAACCTTGCTGACATCTTGATCTTGGGATTCTGGTCTCCAGAACTGTGAGATTATAAATTGCAGTTGTTTAAGCCACCCAGTCTGGGGTACTTTGTTATGGCAGCCCTGGTAATGTAATACAAACAGCAATAACTTAAAAAATATATATATATATATATACAGAGAGAGAGAGAGAGAGACAGAGCATGTACCGTATGCCTTTAACATGTACAAAGTGTGGGGAGAAACACTTCTAATGTGGCATCTCCCTTAAATCTCCTAAAAACCTTGATATTACCAGTACAACTGAGATTTAGAGATTAAGAAACTTGCCCAAGACCACAGAGCTAGTTGGTGAGAAGTCGAGGGTTCAAACCCACACCTCTGACTCCAGAGCTGTCCCCTTTAACCACCATAGAGTATCATTTTCCCCTAGGTGGGCTTCACGATGTACTCCCGGTTCTCTGGACCTGAGACCTATGTGTCCCTGCTGCACACTGTCCCTCTGTCTCAAATGCCAACAACATCATCAAGCAACAATGACTTTTTCAAATTAGTCTAATACTCAGGGGTTAAGTAGGGGTTCTCATATTCCAAGTATTCACATAGCAGAAAAATCTGTTAGAATGAAGAAGGTAATCTCATTAGTAAGGCGTAACCTTGAACAGAGGACCAAATGCTGTTGTTATTTCTGGCCACAGAAGATTTGATCCTGAACAAAATGAGTCTGGTGCTATACAGTACGCTTTTTAATGAACAGGTCACAGTTTACAACACACAACCGAACGTTGCTTCAGAATCAGCCGGGCCCAGCTCCTGTGGGTCAGGGGTGGCAGTGTGACTTTGCATGTGGCAGATACCTGAGGGTTTATGTGGAGAAGGAGATTTGAGGCCCCTTTCTGCCCCAACCTCCCCACGGAAGGCAACCAAAGAGAACTTCTGCTCTACAAATTGTTTGCCAGTAGGGGCTGGATGAGAGAGGGGCTTTGAAAACCAGACGCTAGAGATTATGTATCATAAATTTTGATGAACCCATGTTAACAGTTCACCTTTCACATAGATCAGTTTGGGGTTGAACTGTGGTCTTTGTAAGTGGGTTTCTCTGACTTATTTTTCTTATTGTTCAATATTTATTGCTTTTTCTAAGACTTACGAAAATTTTCATACAAAGATTTCAAGCAAAACAGAATAGGTTTTTGGTATTCATATAGCTAACAAATCGAACTTTTCCCTAAAATTGTTTAAAGTCCAAAATCTAAGAATAAGAGATTGCCTCTCATTTTGAGTAGCCTTCATTAAATCCGATTAATCGAATGGCTGTTCCTGTCAGTCTTGCGGAATTCTTATGTTACCAAGGTAAAATAAATGGTGGGTCTGGAGTTGCATTGGTCCTCATCATGTTTCCCTCAACTGACAAGATATTTCAAATTTTTTACGTAACAAGAAGTTGAGGCTGGGTGTGGTGGCTCACGCCTGTAATCCTAGCACTCTGGGAGGCTGAGGCGGGAGGCTTGCTCGAGGTCAGGAGTTCGAGACCAGCCTGAGCAAGAGTGAGACCCCCCACTCCCTGTCTCTACCAAAAAAAAAAAAAATAGAAATAAATTAGCTGGACAACTAAAAATATATATATATATAAAAATTAGCTGGGCATGGTGGCACATGTCTGTAGTCCCAGCTACTCGGGAGGCTGAGGCAGGAGGATTGCTTGAGCCTAGGAGTTTGAGGTTGCTGTGAGCCAGGCTGACGCCACAGCACTCTAGCCCGGGCAACAGAGTGAGATTCTGTCTCAACAAAAAAAAAAAAAAAAAAAAAAAAAAAAGAAGAAGTTGAAATCCTCTTCCCCTCCTCCCCTTTTTTTGTGAAAATATGGGCTACTGATACTACCGAGATTACTATTTGGTCTTACTAAGTTTTACTAATTGGCCTTTCCGTTTAAAATTACTAATTGGTCTGTGCATTTAAACAACTATTTTTTCTCAACAGTGAAGATTCAACACTGAGAGCAGCCTTGTTCCTCAGCAGGGAGAGGACATGGTAGAAGGACAGCAGGCCGTGGACTCCTGGGGTTTAACCCCCCTCAGAGGATCAAGGTGATTTGAAATGAAGTGATGGTTGTCACCTGCCACATAGGTGATAGGTGGCTCCACCTGTAAGTGCTAGTTTTCCCGCATTGAAGGTCTTGACTTTTATCATGGAATCATAAAATTGGGGAACAGAAAGAAATCATCTCATTGTGGCCCAATGTCAGGTTTTATGGGAGAAAAACCTAGAGTTGAGGAAAACACAACACGACTTGTCCAAGGTCACACAATACATGCCAACGTGGAGATTATAAACCAAATCTCCTGAGCATGAGTTTAGTGTTTTTCAACAGAATTCAAATGCCACCAGTTATTTCATAAATTAGACTCAGTTTACTAATTGCTACCATATGCTGTCTTGAAAGGCAACAGCTGTGTTTGTTCTTCTTATCATTTTATATCCAGAGCCTAGCACTGTGCCTGGAGCACAGAGATGCTTAAATATGTTTGCCAAATTAAAGCACCAAAAATAAACACATTTTCTCCTAACGATCACTTTCAAAATAAATCTAGTATTCATTTAAGAATACTAATAGCTTTGTCCCTTCTATTGCTCATGAATGTGGTTGCCTGAGGTTGAAAATAAGGAAAACAGAAGTAAAATCCGCCTCTGTTTTGCTACTTGTTGTTGGTGATAGTGACAAATTTCACGGCAAAAGAAGACAAAAATCAATGGGAAAATGGAATTGAGCGATTACTTATGATATCTTCTATCTATTCTGTATGTGTGCCCCATTATCACAACGGAGGGGTGGAGGTAATGTTTAGTATTAACAAAATGTCTATTTACAAGGCCTACACTCGGTGGCTTTTGGTGATATTTAAGGCTGTTAGGGTCTCCTGAGACACTCAGTGATCCAAAGACCCTAACTTAACTTTGAAAAGCTTGTTCAGCTTTATGACCTCTCAGGAATGTGGAGGAAAAAGTACCAAAGAAACACAAAACAATACAAACAAAATAACTCAAAAAATTATTTCCTCTATGTGGTATGGTTCTAATAAAGCTTCTGCCTTCAACTGATCAATATAAATAGATATTTCAAGGTAAAATAAAAATACTCTAAGAGTATAATATACTATAGCCAGAGTAGTAAGAATAATTAAAAATAGATTCCCGAAAAAGACAAGAAATCCTATTTTTCTATTCCTTCTGCAATATACAGATGCTCCTCAATTTACCATGGGGTGACGTCCCAATAAATTCATCTTAAGTTGAAGATGTCATAAGTCAAAAATACATTTAATACACCTAACTTACAGAACCTCATAGCTTAGCCTACCTTAAATGTGCCCAAAACACATTAATGTATGGTTGGCCAAAATTGTCCCACACAAAGCCTTTTTTAATAATAAAATGTTGAATATCTCGTGCAGTTTATTGACCACTGTACTGCAAGTGAGAACCAGAATGGTTGTATGGGCACTCAACGTACACCTTCTACTGAACGGATATTGCTTTGGCACTGTTGTAAAGTCGAAAAATCGTAAGTTGGGGACTGTCTGTAGTTTCTTGTAGTATTTTGGTTGCAGCATTAGGAGAATCTGATGAGTTTTCGGTAGGAAGATTTATTATGACTTGCTATTCTGTCGGCCTTAAAATGCATTTATGACTTTTTAAAAGTCTGATCTCATATATACAAATAGCACTCAGAGATGGTCTGTGTATGTTCTAAGTAAGGTTAATAATTTTCAATTATATACAGGCCAAGAGTGGGTTTATTTTGTTTGTACTCCACGGTGACTTAAAGGTAGTCTGGGAAATTGTGCCGAAATGGCCAACACAGCAAAGCACGAGCTGTCATTACATAGTCTTGTTGGTCATGTTATAGAATCCAGAGGTTGAGCGTCTCCAGTAGAGACCAAAATGTTCTGGAGTAGGTGAAATTTGTCTGTTTATCAACAAATCAACAGACGTGTTGACTAGTTAACCTTCCTCCCAGGCAGCGCCTCCCTCTCCGCCCCCAGGCATTTTGCCTAAATCCCATTTCTTTTTCTTGCAGGCTGTCTGTTAATGTCTCTGAAAGTGTTAGCTGATAACTTAAGGTGTGACCACTCCCAGGAGTATTGCATTTCAAAAGAGGCCTCCAAGATAGAAAATACTTCAATTAAAGGAGCTAGAGATGGGAGGAAGGTTGTTATTTTTTAACCTACTTGTAAGTTGAGTTCCAGGCCATTTAACTGGATCTTTATCGAGAGCCCCTCTGCGATCCCCCAGCACATAATTCCCTCCACTTCTGAGAGGCAGTGACTCTGAGCCGCATTTCCTCCCTTCAAAGCTTCACATCATGATAATTTCAGTCTAAAATTTCCTTTACTTACCTGTGTCTTAGCTAGAGAGTGTAGCTGAGTGTGGTTAATTTCATCCAGAACAGAAATGTTGAAACTGTTCAACCCTTGCAGACATCTTGAAAGTGTGTGAAAGAAAGAATTCTTATTTCCAGGACTCCGACCTGTTACAACTCAGGTGGACCATGCTTTCATAAACACAGTGACATACTTTATGCTTTGACCTTAAGATGCTATTGCAACTTCGGTTCCCTATTTTCTTAGATGTTAAATAGGAAGCAACTAGTATGTCAGGGTTTGCTCAAATCCGAATGAACAATGTATATATTATACATAACTCATTTGTAAATATGCATATAGATTATGCCAATAATTTCAATTTATTCTTATATAATTAGAATTATAATAACAATGATTAATATGTGCAAGAGCAAACATTTCTTGAGGTCTTTCTATGATCAGCTGACACTAGATGTTGGATATGTAACTGCGAGTGGATATATAGAACTTGAGGTTGTGAGGATTTTTTCCTCCTCATATCATATCCCATTTTAATCTTTTTGAAAAAATGAAGACACTCTACTGCACTCACAACTCAGGGAAATATGTTCAGTTTTAGATATCTTTAGCTCAGGGGGTTACAACTCTCAATTTTATTTGAGTTGGTCGAAGACTGCAGCCAACAATCTGAGAATATGCTTCTTAAAGTGGCTTCGTCTTATATGCTTAATTAAGGAAGGTGCATTTTATATTGACACATGGATATATAGCACATTCAGATATAGACGGTCACATTTAGGGACTGTACTGTAAATGAAGGAGCTCACAGCAGTCAGCTACCTTCTGTCTTGTTCCTGCAAATTGCTTGCAGTGACCTATACCCATGGGTAAAGACCTATTTTGGTACACAAGCAAAAATAAAATCAGTAGTCTTGAATTCGTAAATTTGGTGAATGATTCCTAGTAATTTAGTTTTCAGATACTGACATCTCTAGAAATTCTTTAATAATAATATTGTCTTTAAAGTTTTGGGTTTAAAAAAAAATGACTTTCTCCCAGGAACAATGAAGCACTCTGTGTTCCCCAGAAAGTTATACAATAGGATATAAGATATTACAGAGGCTTTCCCTGACCCCTTCTAGGTTGATAACCTCCCAAGTTACCTAGGGCAACCTCCGGAGTAGCCTGGGGCAGTTGTCTGCATTCTGCATTTCTTGCTCCTAAACACTTGCAGCTGCCTGCTGAGAAACAATTCTAAAGATGCTTGACTCATTTCTTTCAGAAGCTGTTTTCTTCTGAATGCTGCTCAGTAAGCCAATTTTGAATGACATATTTATTTGTTAATGGATATTTTTTGGCCCTCAATTAAAAACATTTTTTAATGGACAATTTAAATAGATGTACAAAAGTGGAGAACATGGTATAATGAGTAGCCATATATTTACCATCCAGCTTCAGCAATTACAAACTGATGGCCAGTCTTGTTTCACAAACATTCCCCCACCCAGGGCTAGAGTAGAAAAGCAAAGTGTTTGGAAGAGTGGAGAATGAATAACCTTGGCGAGCAGTTTGTATGTGTGTGTGTGTGTGTGTGTGTGTGTGTGTGTGTGTGTGTGTG
>NW_012136636.1:6305689-6336209 GCF_000956105.1 Propithecus coquereli | reverse complement strand
TGTGTGTGTGTGTGTGTGTGTGTGTGTGTGAGAAAAAGAGAAAGGGAGAAATTTGTAGGATTAAGGCTCTATTAGTTCTTCTAAAATGTAATACAGCTTGTAGACCCTTATAATATTAGTATCATAAGTATGGTTTCAGAAAATTTTAGGCCTACATTTTAATTTTAAACTTAATGTCTGAATATGTATATTTTCAGGTTGTCAGATATCCAAGCAAAAAAAAATACAGTCATCTCTCTGGAAGTCCGTATCTCCAGCTAGCTCTCTGTGAGTGGATAAAACATCTAGTTTATGTTTAACAGTGAATGAAGCAAGAATGCGCTCTGGTCAGAGCTGAACAGTGAACCTGGGGTCTGGTCACTTCGGTGTAGTCTTAGGCAAGTCTCTAAATCAGCTACTCAGGGTCTCACTTTCCTCTTTCCTTCATTTATTTATTAAACATATATTGAGTAATTACTTTCTACTGGGCACTCTGGAGAGCACAGGGACATATAAATCACTTTTCTAGATATAGGGGGCTCTAATGCAGAGGGAAGGGGAGTAGGAACTGACTCTCTCTACAGCCTCTTCCAGCTCCAGTAGCACGTTTTAGGTTCTATGTTAATTTTCTTTTCCAAACATTCGTCATTCCCCGTTACTTATGGGACACAATCTTTAGCCTAGTATTTGAGAATTACCACACTCGTACTCAGATCTGCCTTTCCAACTTACATTTCTACGTTCCCCCCTACTGAAATTATTCCCTTCAGTTACAATGACTTGTGGACAGGAAGTTTTGCTTCATCTTTGTATCCGTAATGCCTAACACAATGGCTGGCCCAGTGTAGATCTTCAATAAATGATTAATAATGGATAAATAGATGCCTCAGCCCATCTCTTTTCCTGTCTTATAATGTCATACCTTCAGCGTGTGGGATTGTGAAGCTTTGATTCCTTCAAGGAAACGAAGGAGTGATTTACCTGGAAGACCTTGAATTAATAGCTAGATTCCATTTTCATTTTATGAAACACATTTCAAGGAATTTCTCAAGACTAATAATTTTCAAAAATTGCTTAACGTTTTTTAAATCACGATGAAGGTATACTACGATAATTGTTAATTACATATAATTCCAAATGTTTAGATATTTAGAAACATGTGGATGTTCTTAGTATGTATATCGAATTGGTTTTATGATGATTTCACAAATCTTATTGGAAAGTTCTCAAAAAGAAAAATTTAGATTATTTTCTTTTACTAACTTTGCTTCAACTAAAATAAAATCTTTAAAACCTCAGATGATGAGAATCCTTGTGTTCAGAATTCCTGGAAGGCATTTGAAGCACTGTCATGGATTTTGTGTTTTTTGAACCTTATAATAAACAGTGAGGTGGGAAGTTTCCAAGCTTATGTATTCTTTCATGTTTAGCGATGAGGAAATTAGGTTTAACACCCATCTTTGTAGTGCTATACAGAGAGCAATAAACAAGCCATAATGTGGTTTATTTGGGCTAATATGTTAGCCATGTAACCTACAAGCTTGAGCCACATTGAGAATACATGTAATCTGCACAAGATGAGGTGGAAAGCAAACATGACAACCAAGAAAAGGCAGGGCTTCCGGCAACCTTCGTGACTGCCTGCATGCTACGTAACAGAGCGGTTGGTAACAGTGCCCGGCTCGGACTGCCTGAAGCCAGGTACCACTCAATCCCAGCTGTGTTGCTTGGCCTTTGGGGGCTTCAGTTTCCATATATGTGAAGCTCTTATATCAGTATCTGGCACACAGTCCGTGGAATACGTTTGCTGTTATTGTTATACAAATGAATTTGATAACAAGCTAGTCATAAAGATCTTGCTTTGTGCGATATCGTTCTTACATTTTGCTTTGTTCAGTATGTTCATTTATCCACAGATAAAATAAACATTTTAAATAACTACTTCTCATTTGTGTGCTCATGAATATTTATTGAGCGCCCGCTATTACTACATAACAGCAGTGTGCTAGGTGCTGTGTCCTTCATGCGAGATCTGGAGAGCAACTCTCCCCACCTGGGCTCCCCAGGCCATGGGAGGGTCTCGTACATCGTTCTCACCAAGCCGTCTCCCAGGGGGACATGAGCCAGGTACCCTCCCAGCGCTAAAGGAGGCGTCCACCACGTGTCTTTCATTCTGTTCACACAGTCACCCCTGCTGGCCACCTAGTTAGGTGTTCATCTGCCCTGACAGTTGGAAAGCTGGCATTGCTCCTTGGGAAGCAGGAAAGGGAGAAGATGAACATCCTGCCCCCACAGCCCTCAACCCAGAAAGTGGCTCCCAAGACCACTAGCGCCACACCTGGGCATCTTCATTCTGAACAGATAGTGCTCCTTATTCATGTTCCTCTCGCCACGACACATGGTATACTTGCACACATGTTCTAAGGCGAGCACTGCCTTTTTATCCAGAGACTGTGACCTTGCCTGCAATAATTTTCCCCACTTTTTTCTTTAATCGCTGGGACCTGATTTTTCTTTGGAACCATGCTGTGCTTCCGTGAGCTTCCCCGGGGGTTCCCCACCTTACTCTACAACTGCTCAGCTCTGCCAGCGTTCTCTTGAGGACGTCCACGCCAGTTGCAGGGTCACCCCTTCTTCTCTGCAGATTTCTCCTGTGACAAGATGCGTATCGCTTTGCATCAGGTTGCATCATGTGATGTCAGAGAGCTGAGAGAAAACAAAGGGCCCTCCCTGGGGAGCTGGGCACTCGAAACAACAAAAGGAGGCAGGGGAGGGGCCGGCCCATCTTGGGTTTCAGCGAGAGTACACCTACTTCTGGCTTCAAACAGTCATTCTTCAGTCCCGCATTCTATATTGTTGGGTTCCTCCCCGCTCCATGGGCATTAAAAATACATTCTTAATTCGTAGGTGTTTTCTGGGACTCAAAATTCATTTTGCTGTTTACTAACATTCAGGGTTCAGTACACTACTTGATTTTGTGTCCATCATACTTTAAAGATAGATGATTAAAATACCATCAGTAACACAGGGAACCTTGTAGAAGGCTTCACCCCAAAACTAATGTTCTATTGATGACTCTCCTGATTTGCTAAAAACTCACTTCTTGTGAAAGACTTTTGTGAGATCAAATGTTTTGAAATAAAAATTTATATATAAAAAATGTAGGTGATGTTTTGTTTAAAACAGAGGTAACACTATGACTTGAGTTTTAGTCCTTTCTTAATCGTGATTCTTTTTTCTTCTGGTGATCTTTGATTAAATTTTATAAAAGAGCCTTGAAATGAAATTGGCACTGACTTTTTCTGTAGTGAGATCTTGGTGCAGATGCTAAGGGAAGATTTTTGAGGGTACCGGGCTCCCCAGTGGAGCTGGCTCAGATTCCTTCTCCGTGGTTGAGACACAGCGGTGAAATCCTTTGGAGGGGTAGTGCACCTGCCCCCTGCCACTGCGGCGTCTGGTCTACGGGAAGGCATTGCTTGTGCTACTCTTGTATGAAGATCAGAAACACACACTCAAACTTGGGAGAGGAAGTCCCACATCCTAATCTGACTCTAACTCGCAGTTCTAGTACAAAGGTAAATAAGATAAAATTATACCCCAGTTTTCTTCTCCACTCACAATTTTCCCACTGGAGGGGAAACCTGGCCCATGAAAGCTCAGGGCCGGGCTGTCCACTCCTGTCCACAGTCCTACCTAACTTGAAGGGTGTCCTCAGAGACAAAAGACAAAAGATAGGCTGGGGCTTCTGTCTGAGGTTCTGTTCTCCTAAAATAATCTAGAATTTCCACCATAGTTGAGGACATTTTCTCAACTGCATTTCCAACACAGGGCAACTGCTGGCAATGCTGGTGGAACAGCTTTGGAGGGCAAAGGAGCATAACCGTGTGGGTGACGATGCTTGTCAGCTTGCTTCAGTTTTGAGCGTGTCTGGGAGAAGTCAGTTCCTCACTGGAGGGTGTTGTCACATGGGAGAAGATGGGACAGGGCAGGAGTCCTGGGCTCGATCCCCAGGCCATGTGGCACTCAGCGGCTCACAACTCTTGCCCCCTCAGTTTGTGAATCATTAGTCAGCAGAGTCTGGCCGGTGTGGGATTTTGCAACCCTGTGTGCTGTGTGCCAGGGCTGCGGCAGGGCTGCCCCGCTGCCAGCCCTGCCTTTTGACCTTTTCCATCCACCTCTGAGTTGGGAGGCACAGTCATGCTTGACAAAGGCCACCAGGCCCCTGCCCTGCCCACAGCCCATGGCTGCCCCCTGCTCAGCATCTTGCTCTTCCCTTCCCGCTCCCACGCTGCCTCTCTTGTTCTCCCTCTCTGTTCTGCAGCCTGCTCTTGGCACACAGGATGCTCCGCTGCCTCTGGCGGGTCACAGGTACCACCGCTTTTGCCTGAAAAACCCTTCACTTCCTCTTCGACCAGGTAGCTCCCATGGGCGCTTCAACACGCACCTCACACATTGCTTCCTTAAGGAGACTTTTTTTCACTCCCTCTCAGATTAGGTAAATATTCTCCTCTTTTATGACGTCACTGTGCTATGTACTTCTTCAATTGTTATAAAACAGGGCAAATATTTTTGAGCCACACTAGGGTAATTTTATGCTTTTTTGTTTCCTGGTACACGGCCCTATCTTCCTCAGCCTGGCAGCCACCTGCCCTGGGGCAGGAGGGTGACCAGGGGAAATGCAGAGGACAGGTTTATCCACGTGCGTAAGAAGAGGCAGCTCCTGGCATGCTCACTAGGATATTCGAGTTCACAAAAACACACAGTGCCTGAAGGCTAAGCTTTGTAGAGAAAGAAAAGGATTTCCCAACTTGGGGATCTCCCCGTTTGACATATTCAAAGCCAGGCAAAGTGGATTTGATCGTGGAGTTTTTGTATGAAGAAGGTGCTGACGGAACAGAAAGAGAAAAGGGAAAACCTGTCAGGTCTCACCGCACTGCGGGCAAAGCAGAGTGTGACGAAGGCAGCCGGGTGTCAGGGTTCTTGTCCACCCCAACGTGGGGGCTGAGGGTGGGGTGCGTGGCAGCCATCCACAAAGATGGAAAGTAATCTGCCAAGGGCAGGGGGCTTGGGTCTTGCTTTTTGGTAAGGACTTTGTGCAACATAGGCCACCCCTCCTCCAAAACTCAGGGTGGTCTCCTCAGACTGATGGTGGCTGCGCAGCTCAAACAGGTAGAGCAAGGACCCCAGTTTAGTGTCCTAGTTGTCTGTGGCATGGCAAGCTTCAAGACGGTGCCACCAGTGTGTGGAGGGAGTGGGAGGAAGCTGAGGACAGCCCAGAGGTCATCTCTGTGGCAAAGGTTGCCTGGACCCTGAACCCAACAGAAGTCACAGATAATTTCAGGGAGGTCGCAGGGCCAGTGAGAGTGAGGTCCAGTGAGCAAGGGCAATGGCTAGAGGTTCCTGGGAAAATAGCCTGAGGCCGAAAAGACAGGGTGTTCGCCAGCCACAGGCCTTTGCTGTGAATGGCAGGGAAGCACCAGGAAGGGTGGTGCAGGGATGGCCGGACCGGAGGCTCCGTAACCTGGGACATTGTCTAAAGCTTGGCACCTGAAGTGAGAGACGGTGCATATTCATGGACAGTGTGTTCATGGCAACTGGCCCTGTGTTCAAGTCTGTGTTCCAATCCTGCATCCACTGCATAGGACGTATGTAACAACAGGTATGTTATTTAAACTCTGTCTCAGTCTGCGCACTGGTAAAGTCTCATTTTGTCGTTGTATAATTCAATGAGTTAAAGCAAGGAAAGGAGTGAGAACAGTGACCGTTGGATAGAGAGCAGACAGATACTCATCATTTTCTGCTGCTAATATTTTTAGAAGGTAAGCTTCATGATGACAAAACCCATATAAGTCTTTTTCACCAATGAGTTTTTGGTGGTTAGTAAGATGTCATGCAAATAATAGGAGATTAACAAATATTTCTGGAACAAATATATAAATACATGAATGGGAAGCCTCAAGCTAGACCAGAGTAACACATAATTTTAAATGCCATATACCTGTGTTAATAGCATAGAATGACGCTGAAAAAAATATATATGTTATCAGAACTATTATCAAGAAGCTCACTCACCATAATATATAATAAATATAAATGGATCGAACTTTCTTAACAAAAAGCAAAAATTCTCATATTAAATTTTATTTATATATACATGTGTGTATTGAAGCAAAATGACACAGAAAACACACAAACTCATGAGCAAAGAAATTAAGACATATAAAAAAATAAAAAGAACCCAAAAGAGCAACATTCATATTATACAAAGTAAAATTTAAGAAAAAATAAACAAGGGATAAAGTGGGCTACTTTATGTTGATTTTACAAAGCACAGTTAATTACGATAATTTCATAGCCAGGAATATTTAAGGGCCAAATAACATGACATCAAAAGATATCAAATAAAATTTTTAGAAATACAATAAGAAATGGGTAAAGCAGTCTTAATAGGACATTTAACAATATCTGCTTTTTATATATGTTAAGTAGATAAGTTTTACAGAGAAGAACTTAATAATGTCATTAATATGTTTTATTTACTCAGTATTCATAAAGAAAATATGTTATCTTCGGAAGTCCGTGATGCATCTCAAGAAAGAGCTCAATGTAGCAAATCCCAAATTCCATACGCTCTATTTTCTGACCATAAGCAATAAGCTTAAAGTAATAACAAAAAGTTCAACACCAAATCTAAAACCATCGGAAATTAAAAATGTTTCCTAAATAAGCTTTGAGTTTTTAACTCAAGGAAAACAACAAAGAAAATTAAAACCGAATGAAGAGATAGTTTAGAAGGTAATGATACTGTGACACATGGGATGTCGTCCAGGTTGTGCCAGGAGAAAACTTTGCAGATTTTCAAGATTTTTATCTATGAATAAGAAAGTATGAAAATAAACTATCTATTCCATTCCAGAAGCAAAAGCAAACAAACAAAAAACACAAGCCTCCCCCCAAAAGCCCCACCACCACCAAAAAAAAAAAAGCCCCAACAAAGCACAAGAAATTAATAAGATATAGTAGAAATTAGTGACTCAAAACCTGAAAAACTATAATAAATATAGCAATTCAAACTTAATTATTTGAAGTGAAATACAATGCTGACAAAACTTTGGCAAGGCTAAAAGAAAAATAAAGAACATACAAATATACATCATTGGACATCAGGGCTTGGGGAGCGCAGTGCAGTCTAGTGGTGAGCACGGTCTCTTGGCCAGGCTGCCTGGGTCAAGTCCACCACTGCCCCACTGTGCCCCAGCGAGGCTACATGACCTTCCTGCACACCTCATAGGGCTGTTACAAAGATTAAATTGAGTTATCATTTGGAACTCTGCTCAGGATTTTAAAATAAAATGTATGGTGTTCATTAGGTAAAAGAAAAACAATATGGACAGGAGGTTTAAAAAGTAAGGCAACACAATGCACAGCCATAAGATAATACATTTTGATATCTAGCTGAAATGAATGAATTTCTAGGAAAATATGCTTACCAAATATAACTTAAGAAGAGACAGACAATTTGAATTTATCAATGCTCTAGAAGATACTGAATAAAAGGGTAGAGCTATACTTGCGCTGGTGGAAAAAATACTTATTTATATTTTGCATTCACTCAGTCATTTAACAAATATTGATTAATTGCCTGCTATGTACCTCATGCTGCTTTTATGCTGTTGAAGGTAGGATGATTTTTTCCATCTCCATTTGTTGAAATTTCAAAAGTAAGCCATATTCCTTGTTAAAAAAATGAGAGAGTATCTAGTGGTGAGGATAAAAGGCAAACATCTCCACCTCCTCTTCTCCCCAATCTCCGTCTGCTGTGTGTTCTTTTAATTGTTTTTAAATATCTGTCTGTCTCCATCAGTCCAAGGTGTGTGTGTGTGTGTCTGTGTGTGTGTGTGTGTGTGTATTTACTCTCGGCAGGATGAGATTATCCATTTGTTTTGCAACTTGTTTTTCACGTGTGATCCAAGGCCAAGATCTGCTAGATTCTTTTCAAAAGCTTTGAAAGTTTTCTGAGCTTTCCATAGCTGCCCCTGGTAAACACATATCATGTTGTCCTCCTCTATTTTTTGCTGTAGGAGCTTTTGGAATTTTCCTTTAATTCGTGGTGTTTGTAAATTTTATCAGGAGCTATCTAGGAATGGATGTATTTTTTTCTTTATCCTGTTCAGTCCTTGGTGGACCATTATAGAAGAAATTTCAGCTCTGAAAAGATGCTTCAATCACTTCTGTGATTCTTTCTTTCTAACATTTCTTTCTGTTCTCTATTTTAAAAAAATCTGTTAGTTTGAACCTCCTGGGTATATCCTGTAAGACTTTTTAAGTTTTCAATTATTCATTTGTCTGGTTTCTTTTTTCTTTTAAATCTGGGCGATTTCTTCGACTCTATGGTCCAGCTGTCTGCTCTCCAGAGTGGAGCAGACCCCTCTTCTAGACAACCAGCTTGGTGTTTCGAAGGAATTTTTATTTTGTCAATCATATTTTAATTACCAGTGCCTCCTCCTTTTCTGTCAGTGTTGTTTTCTTCTTTTTATCTTCTCCTTCCCTCCCTCCCTCCTCCTCCTTTTAATTGTAGCTAATTCTAATTTTATGGGTGCAATTTCCTCTCCAATCTCCCAGGATCAAATTGGATTTTTTTTATTTTTATTATTTCTGTTTCCTCTCAGGTGAGCTGTTTTATTTGCTCACCATTCCCATTATCTTCCACGCTGGTATTTTCCTCCTGTGTTGGGTGGCACTTGGTTTGGTTCTTTTTTATGAATGAAGGCCTGGGTTGATTTATGTCGGGTGGTTGTGGGTTTCCTCTGCAGTTATGCACATCTGTTTCCTGGCAGGCCTCCTCCTTGAATGGCGAACTACAGCCCCATATAAGTAAGTGGGTGAGGCGTCAACAGCAGGAAGAGCAATCAGGCAGCCTGAGGACCTCCTCCTCCCCACGCCCCTCCCGGGCCACTTGCCAGACTGGGGAGTTTTGTTTCCCTGAGAGCTGATAAAGCACAGAGACTTCCGAGCTCTCTCGGTTCATGGCTCTGTCATTGTCTCCGTAATTTTTTTCACAGCACCCCTAGGCCAAAAGAACTTCCTAACAGTTCTGTTTATAAGTAGATAGCTCCAAACAACTTAACAGCTATGTATGCCCTAATAACTTAGTAGCTGTTTGAAAAACTAATACATAGATATTAAAAGAAAAAAATCTCTTTCATTCTTAAATCACCGTCACTTTCCAATGGGCTTATGTGCCTGTTGGGGATTGCACAGCTTCTCAGACTTTGAAATCAGATCACCTATGTCTACTGCATCCTCTGCTCCCCATCGATTTCCGTGTGCCACGTGCCTGTGCCTTTTATCATAGCAACTACTGCAAACCCCGCATTGCATCAGGGAAAGGAATGTCATGCAGTCGAACTTTGAAACCATGCTCTATCTAGAGCAAACATTTCACGTGGTATCTGATGGATTTCAAGAGGACTGTGTCCCTCGAAAATGTAAAAACTCCACGCAGTGCCCCTGTGAGTTTGCCAGGGTGTCCTGGGCCCTGAGTGTACACTCAGATTGTGGCTTTAGTTCACTAGTCTTGCCCTCCTCGCCGACTAATGTGAAGAAGGTCTATGCTACTTCTTTTAGGCCTTTAAAACTTCACTGAGAAATTCATCTTCTTTAAAACATAGTGTTTGGGGTTTATCTTTGGGAGAAACATTTCCTCTGAGAGTCGTCTGTAGACTCCATTTGGGGAATTAGTGGTGGGGGCCTTCTTGACCCAGCAGTTCCAAATCTCTCTCTGATGTTCGACTCTTGGCAAATTCCGTGTATTCTTGACTTTGTGCGTATAGCAAAGTCTGGGCTTGCTTGGGAAGAAGTTTTCAGCATTTATATTCCACCGCTATTCCCATTTTTTCTTTTCCAGTAATGTTATGTTTTCATTTATATATATTCTTTTTTTTAAAAAAAAATAGAAGCTTGGGAAAGAGAAAATATAGAACCATCTGCTCAGTCAGCCACACTGAATTCTCTTGAGATTCTAATTGAGCTGGGCATCAGTGTTAATCCTCAAAATTTTATTTGAATTAGAACAAATGAATTTTGAATCATATTGATTCTTTTTGGATTTCCCATTTTATGTTGTCAGTTATTATTTAGCTTGAATCCTAAATCATAGAAAAATAGTCAAGCTGTCATAGTTTCTGCATTTTTAATATAAGAATTTGAGGTTCAAAGTTAGCCGATTATACAATGTATTCCAGAGTCAAAATGGACACTGAAAAACTACTCTTTTCTGGGATAAAGATGACTAAATCAGAATCGCAGAGAACAGATTTCCTCTAAAATGAGCTCAGTTTGCAAATGAAAATGGACAAACCACAAAATATAGCAGACTTGCCCATGTTATCAGATGACTGGAGCCTACATTTGTAGAAAAGCAGTTTGATTCATTTTCAAGGCCAGGCCAGGGTTAGGTGACCTTGAAGAGTAAAAGCATGACACATACTTTTTGGAAAATGTACAAGACATTAAAAAGATACAACAGAAGTCTCTTAAATTATTGCAGTAGGACTCAAGAGAGAAAGAAGTCATATCAACACACAGTGTGGCTTTGCCTGGCAGCCACTGGTGGAATGTTTACAAATTGCTGACAATTAATGCTCTAACACATATATGCCTTTCTGAGGTATGATATTCTACCGCAACATGGAATGTTTTTCATATTTCCTCATTCTAATATCTCACAGAAACAAATTATTTGATAGTCTCCATTTTATATTATGTTGCACATCCCTGGGTCCTAACATAGTAGGAGGTAAAATTACCCACAAAACTAGGAAGATTATAACTAGTTGTCAGAAAATAAAGTCTCCCCACCCCATATACTCCTCCTTAGAGGATTTTGGGCTTCTCTTCCACTGCTAAAGCCTTAAATTAAATGTTCTAGGGAAAGCTCCTAGCCTCTGATCATTTCAAACCAGTACACTGCCAGTTTTCAGTAACACACCTCCATCTCCATGTCTTTCCATGCATGGCTAGATCTGAATTTCCAAAGGCTGTCTGAACCTCTGCACAGTCACCTCAAACTCGCCGCATCCTCACATGATGGGCCTGTCTTCCCCGAGGCCCGTGCCTCCTGTACTTCACATCCGAGCTGACCAGGTTGCACTGGTCTCTCCTGCCCGACATCAGTCCCCTGCACGGTGTCGTCTGTCCTGGATGACTGCCCCTGACGCCACGGCTCTTGCTTCTTTCTCTGAAATGCTTCTTTCTCAACTCCCCTCCTTTTCCTCCTTTTCTTTCCATTCTCGCCCACATCGCTGTACCTTGGGCCCCACTCTCTTTCGCTCAGATCCTTTCGTGATGGCCTCTCAAATATCTCCCTCTCCAAAGACACTGTCGCCAGAACCACTTTCCAGAATCTTAGGTAGAATCATATTGCTCCTCTAGAGCCTCAAAAACTCTTGTTCTATTTACAGAAACATCTAAATTCCTGGCAACATAACTGAAGGCTTTGCACAAGTCTGGCTGCACCTATCTGGTGGCATCTGCCATTTCATTGGTTCATAAACCCCATTCACCTGAACTTTCCAAAATGTGGCTTTTACTTTCACAGCCCATTTTCCTCTCATCCTGAAATGAACTTCTCTTCTCTGCCTCTAAGACCTTCTCACACTTGAACATCCTGCTAAAATACCACTTCTTCTGGGACACACATTCACTCCTAAGCCTTCCTGGCAATTGTGACTGTGTCTTGTCCTGTGCTACTTATTTTCTGGCTTTGTTTGCTAGTTGCTCATTCCTTACCTTATCCAAGAAAAATTTTAACAGCTTCATAATTCTCTAAACATCCATAGCTTCAGTTCTAGATTAGTTATCCTTTTGTTATTTTTTGGAGGCAAATTTTCATCCAAAGTTACTAAGCAAAATAAAATTCTTAAGAAATTTCCACATCAGAAAGCAATTTTGGCATATTTACATCAGGTATTTTTATATTAACTAAGATTTACACAGAAAGGACTGAATAAGCCAAAAACTGGGGGTTGAAATGCATGACATGTAACCCTTCTAGAAAGAGTAATTTTGGTTATATAATGGATTAATTTTAAATTTTTGAAACACGTATGGGATTTTTAAAAAGTTATGGGTGTTCCAGTTGTCTAGCCATTGTAAGGTCTGGATAAGTTTCCCCATTTGTAGAAAATCCTATGTACATCACACTGTCTCCATGTCCTGGAAAGTAGCAAGTGACAAATATTTTGT
Source organism: Propithecus coquereli (assembly GCF_000956105.1). Taxonomy (NCBI): domain Eukaryota; kingdom Metazoa; phylum Chordata; class Mammalia; order Primates; family Indriidae; genus Propithecus; species Propithecus coquereli. Next base: position 6,323,984 of record NW_012136636.1, on the reverse strand, counting down.
GAAAGAAAATGGAGCAGTCGAGGCTGGGAAAAAATAAATTTTCCATCACAATTATCTGGGAAACCTATCTAGGAACCAAATTTGGGGGGTTCTGTATATGGCTAGTTCAAAAGCTGTGTTTGTATCCTCCTCCTGGATGAGGAGATGAAAGTAAACGAATTAGCCAGGTTAAGAGATTAATAGAATCTATTAATAATTGGTAACACTGTTTCAAGAAACGGGAGGATGGAATGAATCCAGACATCCTGGTTCTGACTTATTTGTCTTGGGTTAGAAAGTGGTTTTCTCTAATAAGTGGATGGATGTAAGGGAAACTGGTGGGGAAGATGTGTCGACTGGAAATAAAAATTGTCCTATGGAAGGTTTGCTGAGGAATTCACCTATTTCATTCCAATAATCAGGCATTTTGGTTGCCAGCCACAACCTTACCAGGAATGAGCTACGTCCTCCCAAGGAAGCCATCTGGATTCCCTCGGCCTGCGTTTCCTCAGCTGTTAGATGACGATTTGGGCTGGGTTGCTATAGGCATCTCTTCCGGTGGCCAAAATCTGCGACTTCATAATTCTGTGTGCAGTTCAGTTGCTCCTTTGTGCAGTCAGATGATAACAAGCAGATTTACGTGCATCAGGGGTAGAAACTGTCGCCTCCTTTTTTCTTTCCTCCCTTAGTTTCTGAAATACTACTTTCTCCTGGTTCTCGTTCTGCTCTCTTTGGCTACCCATTCTCAGTTTCCCTTTTCTCTCTGCTCTTTTTAGATATCGTGGTTCCCCTTACGCCTAATCCCAAGCTGCTTTCTTCCTCCCTGACCCCACCTGCAATTTATCAAAAGCAACTTCTTCTGCACAGATAGGTTCAACTATCCGATTGTTATTATTAGCTCAGACCTCTTTCCGGAGCATCAGACTCTAGACCTCCTTGCTTCGATGCCCCGTAAGTGTCTCTAGCTCCGTATGTACAGAGCTGAATTTATTATCCCTTGCCTTAATTGATCTCTCTTGAAATAGAATACTAATTGATTTCCTTCCCTTCAATGTAACCCTCTCCAATCCATCTTCAGTCTGTCAACAGAATGATCCTACTAAAACCCAAATCTAATCATGTTTCTCTCATGAAGAAAAATCTTTCGTTTTCCCATTACATTCAGAATTCATTTTAAACCTCTTTCCAGCTCTTTGAAGACCTGTCACCTGCTTCTCAAGTCTTTGTTCTCTGCCATATGGGCCCTTCAACCACGTGGGTTCAGCTGACATCTTTGGTTGGCGGCAGTTCTGTCAGTTTCGACTTGTATGGATTTGTGTAACCACTACCACAATCAGGACAAAAACAATTCCGTCACCCCTCAAACTCCGTCAGGCTGTCTCCTTAGTCACACTCTTTTCACATCCCTTCCCCTGGCAACTACTAATCGATTCTGCAACACCGTAAGTTTGTCTTTTCAATATTGTCATACCAGTGTAGTCACAGGGCGTATCACCTATTGAGACTGGCTTCATTCATTCACCATGATGCCTTTCAGATCCACCCAATTGTGTCAGGTTTGCTTCTTTTTTCTGGGTTGTGGTCCATTGTGTGAACAAACCACAGTTGATTTACTCACTCAGCTTCTGATGGACATTTTGGTTGTTTCCAGTTTGGGGCGATTATGAACAGAGCTGAGATCAACATTCATGTACAGGTTTTTGTGCCATAACATGTATTTATTTCTCTAGGGTAAATATCCAGAAGTGGAACTGCTGGATCATATATGGTAAGGGTATGTGCAACTTTAGAAGAGCCTACAAAACTGCTTTCGAGGGTAGATGCTTGTATTTTTTTTAGAAAAGGATTTTTCATTGATTGGGATGCACAGCTGGGTTTGGAAGCCATGGCTATGGATAATGGTTCACGTGCTGGTCGCCCCCCAGACCGCAAGCTCCTGGAGGGCAGGCACTGTGTGCACGTCTGCTGTTGTAGGGAGTAGGTGGTCACAGGCCTGGCTACTGCCCAACAGTGGTGCACTCAGGAGATTTTTTTGAGAGTGAGTCTCGCTTTGTTCTCCAGGCTGGAGTGCAGTGGTGTGATCATAGCTCACTGCAGTCTCCAGCTCTCGGGCACAAGAGATCCTCCTACCTCAGCCTCCCGAGTAGCTGGTACTGCAGGTGCCACGAGCCACCATGCCCAACTGCACTCAGAAGATTTAACACGCAAAGGAGATACTTTTTTAACATTTCCTCCCTTCCCATAACAAAATTATTTTTAGCGATGATCATATAATAATTGGTAATAATAATGATTTTCTTGATTTGTTCTTTAAAAACAAAAAGCAGTTCAAATTGTACATTTCTAATTTTAAAATATTTTTAAAATTCAGTAAAATATTTTATGAATTAAAATTTGCATTTACCAAACAAAAATATTACCTCTTGCAGTTGGTCCTTAGTTGCACTGATTTTAGATTTTAAACACAAATAAAATGGTCACCTCTAATAACTGAATCAAACTATGTTAAGTTGTGTTTCTTTGTCTTTGTAGTCACTAGACTGTCACTTTTAATGTAGAATTCCAGGTTTAAATGCACGAATATGCATTATCACAGTGGTTGGCAAAGCGCCCTGCCAAGCATGCGTAGCTCACACGTCAGACTGTGCCCTGCACCTGAGGGCATGTGGCTGAGTCCCTTTGTGCTGGGGCCGACGGTATAGCTCGGAATTTTCTGGAGTAACTTTCATGGATAGCGTGATGTTTATTAAGTGATAAAAATACACATGAATTGACTGAAGCTTACATATGTGTATTAGTTTCCTAGGGCCACCATAACAAATTGCCCCAAACTGGGCTGTTTAAAACCACAGACATTTATTCCCTCCCAGTTCTGGGGGCCAGAAGTCTGCAGGGCTGGTTCGTGCCTCTCCGTAGCTGGTAGTGGCGGCAATCCTTGCTGTTGTTCAGCTGACAGACACATCATCCCGTCTCTGTCCCCTCTTCACAGGCCTTAGCCCTGTGTGTGTCTGTCACTCTCTCTCCCGTTCTTATAGGGGCACCAGTCGCATTGGACTAAGAGCATGTCCATACTTCAGTATGATGTCGTCCTAACTCGATCCCTTCTGCAAAGACCCCGCTTCCAGATAAAGTCACATTCACAGGTACCAGGGTTACTACTTGAACATAGCTTTGGGGGAGGTACAGTTCAACAGTAATACATAAATGTATATCATTAAAATTCAACTGTGATCAAAACCATTATTTAGAAATTTCATCAACAACCATTTGTGTGTGTGTGTGTGTGTGTGTGTGTGTGCGCGCACAGAAGTATTTTATCACTAACTGTGTTTAGAATGGTTCACCTACTGTGATAAAAACAAGTTAACTTCAGTTGGCTTACTTACTGTATTTAAATTCTCTGCAACAGAACTTACCGTCTGTAACCCAGGCTGACTGCTCCCCTCAGCCCAGCCCTGGGTAGCCTTTGCCCCAGACATCTTCAGTGGGAATGGGACGGTGCTTGAAATTTCGGGTGACAGTCGTTTTTCCTTAAAACCATGCTTTCGAACAGCGGCACAAACGCTCTTAGGGAAATCGGGCTCTGTTGTAGTGTTTCAGGGTTTCCTTGAGGCTCTGGGATACACATGACTTTTCTTTCTGGGCCATGAATTTTACTGGAAGGTAAGTAATTTAAAACATTTTAATATAAATTTAACTAAAAGATAAAATAGGATGCAAATTTTGCATTTATCTTTAGACTTAAATATGAGATGACAAAACATGTCTATAACTGCAGGCCCCTGAAGTTTCTTTCCTATGTTATTATGTTAAACAAACAAAAACAAACAAAATAAACTAAGACAGAGTGGAAAGGGTTCATCTCAAACCAATAAAATGTGTAGTATTTCTAGGTCCGCCTTTGTCATTTATTCGCTTTAATGCATACATGGCAATGGAAATGATACTGCCTTTTTGTTATCGCATTAAACAAGTTTGTAAGCAAACAATTTAATACGGGGACAAGCTTCTAAGTTCTCAGAGGAACATTGTTTCCCAGGTGCTTGGAAGTGACTTAGAGCAGGAGTGGGCAATCTTTTTCCGTAAAGAGCCAGTTCATAAATATCTTAGGCTTTGTGGGTCAGACCTTCTCTGATCAAACCACTCTGCCCCTTCAGCCTGAAAGCAGCCACAGACAACACAAACACAATTGACTGTGGCTGTGTTCCAACACAACTTTACAAAAACAGGCGTTAAGTAAGCAAGCCAGGTTTGGCCCATGGGCTGCTGTTTGCCAACCTCTGCCTTAGAGGAAAAAATACTTGGAAGAATAGGGCAAGCACTGAGCACAGGGAGGAGGAAGCACTGAAGTTTTCTCCATATTCATTTTCTGTCTTGATGGAAAACATGACAAAACAAAGAAAACGGTGACTTAAAGTTCGGTAGTTTTGATACTTCAAGCATTTGCTATCTGTCCTCTGAGATAGTGGGACATCACATTAGGATGTGGTGTGCGGTGTGGCGGAGGGCAGAGGGGATACAGGTTCTCCTTTCTGCCCTTTTGAACCAGTGTTTTTCATGCTGGGGGGTCCTGACTGTTTGCAGGTCATTAAATCAATTTAGTGGGTCATGACCTGCATTTAAAAGAATAGAACTGGCTCAACGACATTGTTAGAATGGGAAATAACAAGGTACATCATTTATAGTACTCAGTGTTTTGTGAATTTTTGTTGTATATTTGAACATATATTTGTATTAGGTGGAATACTTAATAAACAACTACTAGTGGGAAAATAAAGCTGTTTTTACAAAGCTAAATTTTGGAAAGAATATTAGTCATGTCACCAAATTTTTTTCTATTAAGTTATATGTAGGTGGAACAATTGTGAAAAATTGGAAAGCAAAAAAATATAAAAAGATTTTACATTCAGATTGTTTCTTGAGGGTTTCTTAAATTATTTAAAGAAGTCCCAGCTAGAACTTAAGAATAGACACTGTAAGTGTTATTTATGCAAAACAAAAATGTTGATCTATAATCAGCTGATCCACCTTTAAGAAAAGCCTTATCCTCAAAGCTGGTGCATGAGGGTGCAATGTGTGCACGCAGGATTTTTATGACTGGCTCTCGGTCCCCGCCTTTTCTTGGAACTGTCCTAATATTTTGTTCAGTGCTAATGTATATCTGCTAAGCCACCCCTTGCTGTGGTTCTCAGCTGCCTTCCTCTTGCCTGTGAGCTGAGGTCAAGGTGAGAATGACTTTATAAGTGAGAGGTGAAAAGTACCAATCTCCAACTCTTTCTTCCTCACAATATTGGAATAGTTGGTTTTGATCTTATCTTTGCACTGTCCTCGTGGCCCCTGCCAAGAGACACACACAGCTCTGTGCTGGGCTAAAGCGTGATTGATAAGTAGAGAAATCGGGATGTAAAATGAACTGTACTGGTGTGGCCAGGGAAGGCAACTGACTTCGCCTAACATTTTCCTTCCCCTCGCAGAGCATGTCTCGGTCCTCTAAGAAGACACATCTGGGCTGTGCGGCTTTCTCTGATTTCGTCCCAATGGCAGTGCCTCCATTTTTATGAGATGAAGGTCACCCCAGGAGAACTCAAGGTTCTCCATGGAGACATGCACCTGTGCGTAGTGGAGGCATGTGCCTCATCCGACCTGGGTGTAGGTTGGGACGCCATACGCTTTGGGGCTACTGCATTGCACTAATGGGCTTTAGGAAAAGCCAGCACAAGGTTATCTAAACAGTGGCCAGTGGTCACAGGTGGTCAGTGCTACGGGTAGGAAAAGTGAACATTGAGTAACACACCTCAACAACCCTGAGGATTCAAGCTAGCTACATATGTAATGCTGAAACAACTAAGAGTTTGTGAAGAATGCACTACTCAACAGAAAAGACAATAAAAATATCCTGCTTTTGTTTAGTTTGATGTAGTCTCTTTAGGAGGGTGTATCTGGTGCAGTTAAATAACAGAAAGCGGGTAACACTCGGGTGACATGTGCAGCATCCATTTCCTCCTTCATCTCTGAGCTCTGATGCAGGCTGAGGATTTAACCCACGCACATCAGGCTGAGGTCAGCTTTCGCCTCCTGGAGCTGGGGCTGTGTCAGCTGATGGCGATGTCCACTTACAGCTGCCGAGTCTTGGCACCGTGGGGAGGAGTGTCGTGTCACAAGAAGGGCAGCCGGAAGGTATAGCATTAAGAGTTTTTAATTACATTCTCTTATAATATCATCAATTAACAAAAAATAGATGCTGTAATGCAGAGTGATTACATTGTCTGCCTTTTGGAAACCTCTGGGGGGTGGAGGGAGGGGTCTAAACATTAATCGCCAGTGCTATACATGAAAAAATGTGCAGATATATTTAGCTATGCAAATTAATGAAGGCACAACATCCAGGGGTGTTTTTACTAGTGCATCTTATTATTAAATATGTATTACTGCTAGATATTTGTTATTCAATATATACTTACCAAAAGACAGACTAACATAATGAACACTCAAGTCCTCACCACCCGGCTTTGCTGTATCTTAGCACCTTTTCCTGTTTGCTTCAGATAGTTTTTAAAGAATCAAAACATAGACTCTATGGAAGCCCATCCTCCTCCTTACCATCTCTTCTAAAATATGTTAAATGATTTTTAAAATAAAACAACGAATTCAAACAATTAAAGACACTGCTGCCCAGCGGTTTCCCCTCCGACCATGAAATGCAGAAGTTGCACTGCGGAGGAACATGAACTGCTGAGCAGAGTCTGCAGGGAAGAGCAGAATTTCAGACAAACGCCCTTTCTGCTTTCAGCCTGAGCTTTGGTTTTGTAACAGACAAGATATATTTGCCACTGCTGTGATACGTTCTCTGTCCCAATAGCATAATTTAGACAGGTGTTGCCGGGAGGCATGATTACGAAATAAAGTATATTGCCATGCAGTCCGATGGGACAAGAAGAGCCTTCGCAGACCTTGATCACTTACGTTAACATAAAGGTTGGAGTTCCTGCCATTGCACAAGGATTATGGTCATAGTCTCTGCATTGCCATGAAAAAGTAACTTTTTAGTAATGGCCACTGAGCTGTTGTCAATTGGACGGGAGGATAAAGTCATCATCTGGGACAAGTGCTTGCGTCCTGATAAAAGTAAAACTTCAGAGAGCTCAGCCCCCTCCCCTGCCCCAATATATTCAGGAGAAAACAGTAGCTGAGGCCTGCAGAGGGGCCATGTGAGTTTTCCCTCTGCAGTTTCTAGCCAGAGATGAAAAGTGTCCTGGAAAGAGTTACTCTGAAAAGTGATCAGGTAGAACTAGTGTGCCCATAGCTCAGTGCACCCCTTTTGTGATACTGACAGAGCATTTGGGTTTTTTCTGCTGCTGGTTTCACTGTGAAACCTGATTTTGAACACTGCCCTCTGCAGCCCCAGCGCCATGGAAACCGGCCTTCTGCAGAGGACACACGGCCTGCTCCTCCGTCCCACTGCTGTCCACAAACAAGGTGTAGGGGATCCTGGGCGGCCGCCCTGGTTTGCTTACTTGTGTTTCGTGGCTGTTGATTTCAAAGAAATCTGGTACAAACGAGGAAACTCCCCAACAATTTTCAGGAAAATGTAGGGATGAGGTTTGGCAGGAGCCAGGTGCATTCTCAAAGCAGGCTTCTGCCTGGAGTTACAGGGCACTGTCTGCATCACAGGAGCTCATCTTTCTCTGCCCCAGTGCTGGAAAGTAAACAAGAGCCCAGTTAGTGGAAACAGAAAGAGAAGCCTTCCAACCCGAGATCAGGTCAACAGGAGTTCCTGGGCAAGGTGATATTGAAATTCTGAGAAGACAAAAAGTTCAATCCAAAGGACTTTGAGTTTACACTTATCTCATAAAAGAAATCATTTGGAGGCTATTTAAATGTGTAATGCCACAAAGGTTTTGTGAGCAAATTAGTTCTCAGAGGGTTAAAGAGCAAATCCTGCCCAGAGCGGGTACAACTGCTGGGCCCTTTTCCTGGAATTCTCCTGTCCCAGATAGCTGCTGCCTGGGCTGGATTTGTCTCTCGGTCCCCTGTATAAAAGCCACTCTGACTGCAGGGCCTCCCCCAGCCACCCTAAGTAAAAATCTTCCACTCTATCCCCTTCACCCTGCTAATTTTTAATAATACAACCACCTGACATGTTATGAGACTAAATAAATATTTAATTGTTTATCGCTTGTTTACGCCTTCCAGAATGTTCCCTGAGACCAGACACTTGACAGATTTTATCCACTGCTTTATAGCCGGGCCTGGATAGTGTCTAGCATAGAATGGGCTCACTTTAATTATTGCTGAATGAACGAACGACTGAATAAATGACTAAACAGAAATTTTAAAACTCTAAATTCCTAGATTCCAAAGTTTATTTTCAGGAGAGTCAGTGTTTGTTTTTGTTGTGTTGTATTTGAGTGACTTATTTATACCTTCTAAAAAGGGATATTTGGTGTCTTGCAAAATGTATATAGAACAATATAAAAATAGATAATGAAGTCAGACCAAAGAGAAAAATAAGAGTGGCTTCATTCTTGTAGGCAGAAAACACACATTCTTAAAAAAACACATTTCTAATATATTCTAAGATAGAACACAGGAAGTGAAAGACATCTTAGAGCAATGGTTCTCTAACTATATTCCCGTGGAAAACATGTGTTCTACAGACTGAAGCAACGGCTTGACCATTAAAATAAAATAATGACCTTTCCTAGGTGGACACACAAGGTTGAGAATACGAAGAGACTTTTCTCAATTTAAAAAGTTTCCTTATAACTTTTTCTTAAATCTTTGGCCACATTCTACTGCTTATCTTCCAGAAAGCACTTAAACTGATAAGAAAAAAGAGTGAACAGGTACTAAACCTTAGCAGAATACCTTGGGAACAGCTAACTGAAGTGGTTTCACAGCTGAATTTTCATGGATAGCTCTGTTCATACTTGTGAATTTTTACTGTAAGATTTCAATATTGCCATACTTTCAAGCACTAAAGAAAAATCTAGCTCTGAAAATAGAAGTAAACATTGATATTTTATCATGTTTCATAACTTTCTGATGTTTCATTCCCTAAATAATTTTAAGAACCCTTGTTTAAACATATGGCTGTATTAGATAGTCAAAAATATGAATTGAGGCATTTTCCCAAGACAATTTATGCTCAGAAATGTGCTCTTGAAAATAAGGAGGGTAGGTTTTACTTAATTTTGTTCTTGTCTTCTCCTGTGTGATGAAGATTAGCTCTTTTCATTGATCAAATTGCCCAAATAATTTTTTAATACTGCGGTTTATTTTGACCATTTGGTAAGACCCTAAGACGCTAGCCACAACATTACATTTTAAATATAAAAGTCCAGATTCACCCTTGTACCTTTGGTCCAACATCTTTTATATTTGGCCCCCAATATAGGCTCAATTTGCTCCAAGAGATTTGAGATGACGAGTTCTGTATGAGTCTGGTCACAGTGATTCAGTAAATGGCGGATTTCAAGAACATGAACACATGCATGTGGAAAGCACAATGATCCCCTCTGCAACAGCCTATGGATTTTACAAACCCACATAGCCTCTTCCTTTGTTTCTCCCTTCGCCCCTCCCCCTCCCCTTCCGAGGCTGAGACTTTGCTCTATTCGTTCTGAGCGGAGGCTCAGCCTATGTGACCCACACAGAGGGCAGCCCAGCCTGCCCCTGACGTCTTAATGGCGGCCGTCAGGCCTGCCCTGCCCACTTCCTTTCCTGAGCCCTTCCCTTCATTTTTGCCCGTTAACACAGGCTTAGTGGGCTCCAGATTTTGTTCTTGTACTTTTTTTTCAGAGGGTTGCCTAACTTTCCTCTTTAGCCTAAACACGATGGCGCTGTCGTTGCTAGCGCCGATTGCGCTGGCTCCGTGTCATTTGCTGCTATTTCAGCTCCTGAGATGCAGTAAATTCATGTTTCCCCAGCCCTGAAGTAAACATCACCTTTTCCCCAGTTGACCTGCCCGTGCTGAAAACACACCCACCCCTTCCTGCTCGAATTACAAACTTAGGCTTGACTCTGCGCCAAGGTGCTTTTCGCACAGGAGCACCGTCTCTGCCCCGGGCTCCGTGTGCCAAGGGAGGCAGTGACGGAGGCCGGCGCCCACAGTGCTTCAGCCTTTTTATTCTCTGGGCCGCAGAGAGCCACACAATATTGACTCTGGTTAGGAGAAATCGAATGTGAGGAGCGCAATGGAGTGTCATTTCTCACATGTCCCATTTTCAAAAATTTGTTGGTTCGCTGCTCAACCACATCCCTCTTTTCAACCGTATGGTCTGAGATCTGACGCAAATTTGTCCCTTGTTTGCTCTTGGGGTGCTGGTGTCTCCTGTGAGGGGTCAACATTCCGGGCAGTTAGAGGTGTGCCCAGGAGTGGGCCCTGGCACACAGATGGATTGTCCTGGTCTTGGAAATGTGAGGAAAGTCCAGTGCCAGCAGATTAGTTAGGCCATAAAACATCAGGAAATATTTTAATGTATAATAAAAATAAGCAAGAGAGCTGAAAGCTGCTGGCTTAGACTTAATCATTCTGGAAGCACAGATTATATTATGTACTGTATTTGCCTGACTTGATAGAGTTTAAACTAATAAATCATCTTTGCTTCGTTAAGCAAAATTTTCAAACTGCATTATATGTTTGGCATCTGCCCTGCATGGCTGGACACCAGGCACGGGTCATTTTCTGAAGCCTTAAACCCCAAGCACCTGCCGGGCTTCAAGCTTTTTCTTAGCAGCGAGCGATCCTCTCCGTGCACCTCTGTTCTCCCTGCACCTGAGCTGGCAGGGCTCCTCTGTGGAGAGACACACAATCGTGTGAGTGACATCCCTGCCATCGATGGCGTCCATGCCGCTGCCACTGATGCTGCTGCTCCTCTCAGCTTCCAGAAAGCTGCCTTTCCCGTTCCCCACGGGGATCATCTCACACTTTTACCACGTTTCTCACACTCCCACCCTAACCCTTCCCCACCCCCACATCGGGTGTCTAACCTTCAAAAGAAACAGAAATAATCTGGACAAACCCCCTCGACTTGCAGATCATTTTCCCATTGCTGAGCTATCTGTTCACGTATCTCTTAAGCTCATATCAGAGGAGAAGTTATTCCTCTTGCTCTTCAAGGAAACACTCAATACTGCTGCTTTTTTTTTGTATCAATTTATCGACTAATCTGTCATCTTCCCTCTGTTGTATCTCTTCAACTGTTTTTTTGCCACTATCTTAAAAAGTCAAGAAAACCTTTATCAACCTTCAGTGTTAAATTTCTCCTTAAGTGTCTTCCTCTACTCTTCTCCACTGTTTATTACACAGTTTCTACACTCAGAACTTCATTAGCGTCAGGGCAGTGGTGCTTACTGTTTTATACACATTCAGCTGCCTCATCACGCATGTCTTTTTATGTCAAAATCCTGGGTTGGGGCTACGATGATGTCATGTGCTCTAGCTGGGGAAACAGAGCAAGATCCTGTCTATTAAAAACAAAAATCTTGGGCAAAGAAAAAGCTATAGCCAAAGAGCGCCCATTATTCTCAGAAATTTTCTTGGTTATTTATGTGATTGCTTATTTGTAAGCATCAAAACTGCAGAGCCTTTGCCTTCACTACTGCAGGCCCAGGGGGTGCCAGCTGTGGAATGGGGCTGCAGAAACAGCTTTTGAATGAATGACTGAAGCTCTTTCCAGGAGTTTACCATGCAGGGGGACACAAGGACCAGATTGCAGCTCAGTTGTGCTTGTGGTGTGGGCAAATGTCTTCAGAATGCTCCGTGTGAGAAAGTTCCTGCCTTGCTTTGTAGGGTCGGGAGGTTTTCCTTGAGCTGCATCTGAGAAGATGGAGAGGAGTGGATCAAGGCAAGGATAGTGGGAATGGAACGTTCTAGGCAGAGAGAGGGAGAGAAGGGTCCTTGGTGAGGGGCCCAAGAGCAAGCTTGACTTACTCAGGGACCACACAGCAGGAAAGAGTTACAGGAGGACACGATATGTCCACAGGGTGGGGCCTGGGTGGGGGCTGCAAATATGAGCCTGAACTTCAGAGTCTGCCACCATGGGGCTATGGACGAAGGATGTTCAAATGGGCATTGACCAAGACCGTCTTGATTTCAGGGCAGAACCTCTGGAATGGGGCGATTTGGGGGCAGGGAGACCTTTCTAGGAAGCCAGGGGAGGGAGAGGAAAGGGCTGATCCTTGGCAGTGACAGCAGGATTGGAGAGAGGGGACAGGTCCCAGCCACACTGGGGTGAGACCAGACAGACCTTGGGGACAGGAAGGGCCTGAGAGCGGGGGTGACATCGGATGGCACAGGCTTCTGCCTTGTCTTCCCTGTTTCACTTTCCAGACAATAGATTCCATGGTATGTATCACTTTGGTTTCTTCCAAAAACAGCTGCTGTGCCATAGAGGGGCAATGAGAGTGGTCTCCTAAGTAATGAGAGTCGGCGCGCTCGAGAGCAGAGGAGCGGAGGCGGCAGAGGCCTCTGCCCCAGCCCAGCGCTGGTGTGGGTGTGTTTCTCAATCCATGCCTTTTGTCCTTCTCCTATGCTGGCTTGGCTCCCAGAGTCTGGCCAGGGGCGGGTGATTGACAGTCCTAGCTTTCTGTGTTGTTGTGTTTTTATCCTTTTCTGTGCTTTTGTAGGTATTCTAGGAGGAAATGGGAAGTGTCTGAGTCAGGCACTGTTCCGCAGACACGGTCTCAATCCTGGAACACCCTCTGCTTCGCATAACTGCTTTGGGGAGAAAGAGTTAACGTGTGGAAGAAACGGAGGAGTAGCAAAAGTGAACTGCTCAGTGTTCAGAACTTCCCAGGCTCCATGTGTGTTGCATGTGTGCATGTACGCACACGTGTGCACAGACCACGCCTGGCTACGTGCAAAGAAGTGCGCTTGGGGAAAAGAGTAGAATTTGGAATCATACATTCCGAGTTTTGTGCAACACAGTTTCAGCTGTGTCATTCTTTGACCACTCTGAACTTCATTCTCATCGGCTGGAAAATAAGATTAACAAACCATCAGTCTGGATTTCTATGGGGAATGAATGAAATAACTATTACGTGTTAAGGGTTTACTTCAGTGGGTGATGACAACAAGAGGATATACCATTAGGGACAAAGTTCCCCTTCCTCTCAAAAACCCCCAAACAAACAAATAAAATATATTATTGTGATATAATATGTTTTTCATGCTATATATGAATTTATTCTAAAGAAACAATTTTGAAATTCTTTCCAAATTAAAGCTATTTCTCTGATTTTGTAGTTTCATTTTTTAAAAATTAAAAAAAAATTTTTTTTAAAATTTTTAAAAGTTTTAGATACATGAACAGTAATCAGCTATGATTATTTATAAAGAAAGGAAATGTGTTACTGAAATTTATTTTAAAAGTTGACAAAAAGATGACACAATAAATTAATCCTCTGGAATATAAATCAAATATAAATGTCTTATTTGCTGTATGTCACCATGTCACCTTTTAAAGCAAAACCTCTTTTAAGTTTTTGCATCTTTCACAGCCCAAAAGAGGATGGTGGTGATGTGGCCAATGTCATTGTTCGGTTCCTATAACTGGAAGCTGGCATGTTCCACCAGCTTCTGCTCACTGCCCTGGAATGTACCCTGGCCCTGATGTGCTATTGCACAAGACTGTGCTGTGGCTCTGGGTGACAGACAGGTGACCAGAGAGGATGGACTGGTCACCACAAACCCCCCCACCATTGTTGGAAATGCAAGTTCACCTCTGTGCTATGTTGGGATCAGTGTAGAGGCCGGTCGGGATCTCAGTATAGTATCCAGAAGACATGGCATTGCCCTGGCCTGTCGTCACCCGGAAAGCCAGGTGGATTCTACCTTGTGGATGGATCCTAAGCTGGAAACACAGAGGGAATAAACCAAGACGGTTAACTGCAATGAAACTCAAGTGCAATTAGTTGTAGCACACACGTCTTAAGTGAACACATAGTTCCTTTCCCCCCACTTTTCTATGCCTCTATTGCTAAGTGAGACATCCAAGGAGTACTTAGGGTCTCTGGGACATGGACCCCTATGGGCGTCCTCACTTATGGCTGCAGATCTAACCAGGGCAGGGCTGATAAAACCTGTGAACACGATTCCCCTTGGAGAAGGTTGCTCAGGACCTTCCCTCTATTGTGGTCACGGCAACCAGCATGATCTGGGATCTGATGGCACATGCTCTGCACTGGTGAACAACTGGCCTTATTACAACCACATTATGAATCCACGTTTTCTCATTAACTGCACACCATCTTAGCTCCTCACCAACCATGATTCTTTACTTGGCCCCCAAGCCCTCAGTTACCTGGCCTCACTCCTACCTGTCCCCGTTTTGCTCCACACCTCTGCTTCCTAAGTCGAGCAAAGCTCCTCCTATGGGCCCCGTGGCTTCAGATTCCGCACCTGTGCTCTAGTTCCCTCCCAGAGACGGTCTCTTCTCCTCGAGCTGAAGTCCTGTTCCATCTTCACATTCTAGTCCCTCAGGGATGGCCTCCACTCAGAGGTCAGCTTTTTATTTATTTATTTTCAGAATTACATAGCATTTGCCTGTATCTCTTTTATAGCATTGACGATTTTATAGCTGGTGGGGTTGTTATTTGTGGATGTGTTTTTGCATTTCCTTCTGGACTATAAACTACCAAGGACATGGCCATGTCTCAGTCATATTTTAATACCTTTAAACATTCATCACAATATTCTGCCCATGATAGGTGCTGAATAACATTATCATAGTTATTCACAGTGTGATTACGGTTGCCTCCTTTGTTCTTGCCTTGGCCCAAGTGCTTATATCATGCCTATGTCCATGCAACGGTGTCTCTGCAACAGTGACAGCTACAGCAACAACGGATTGTACACAAGTTTTCTTTGTTTTTCAGACTCTACCTAAAAGTTTTGAAGTGAAAATTAGAGCATATAATGCTTACAATTAATTCATCAAATAAACACATATTTATTATGCACCTACTATGTTTGAGTACATCAATGTACGCCTTTCCCATTCCCTCAAAAAAATTGCTACCCTCATTAAGCTTTTATTCTGGATGGAGAAGACAGATAACAAACTGTAAACACAATAAATACATTATACAGTATGCTAGAATATAGGAAGTGTTGGAGAAACAAGAAAAGAAAGCAAGATAAGAGGGGCAAGGAATGTACAGGGAGTGGGGAGTCTGGAATTTTAAATGGGGTGGTAAGAATGAGCCTTCCTGAGACAATCAGGCAATTCAGACACTCAGCGAAGTTAGCAAAGTTTGCAATGAATGTTGCAATTCTTCCAGGTATAAATGGAAAAGAATTTCTATTTGGAATGTAATTTATAAATGAGGCTTGTGTGGGTTTTGAACATAACTTAACTATGTATTTTTCTTTAGCCCTACATTATAACTCTCCTATAGATAATAGAGAAATTAATTGAATTATGTAGTAGAGTTTATATTATAAAGGGGAGATATACAAACCCACAATAAATGGCTTCGAATCTGTCTTAATTGTCAACCAAAGATCAGAGTACCTAATATTTATTAAATATCCATATCTGAATAAATTCTCTTTCTTTTAGTTATCTTTTTCATCCTTGTATGGATGTTATTTTGCTGTTCTGTGTTCACTGATTTCCTCTTTGACTTATTACTTTTAACTTCGCTTTTTGTCTTTGTGGTACCTAATCGATGCGTTAAGAAATAACATTTATTATAGTTGTGTTGCACGTCACCACAGCTCTGTAGTTAAAAGTATAACAAAATTTATTTTAAAAACAAATAAGTTAAAAACTGTGTAAAGCCATGGCTCAAGATCACTATTTTTCATTGGAATTTTCATTTAGATAATTGTAGATTTACATGCAGTTTTAAGAGCTAGTACAACAGACACCATGCACTCCTTACAGAGTTTCTCCCATCGTGGCATTTTGTAAAACTGTAATACAATATCACAGCCAGTATATTGGCATTGACACAGTCCACCAACCTTATGCAGATTTCCCCAGTCGTACTTGTACTCCTGTGTGTGTGAGTGCACTACGTTCTATCCAGTTCTGTCTCCTGAGTAGGCTCATACCTCCACCACCAGAGTCCAGATGCCGAACAAGTCCACACTCTCCTCCCTCCCACTCCACTTCCTCCATGCCCAGCTCTGGAAACCATAATCTGTCTTCCATTTCTAAAATTTTGGTACTCAAAAATGTTACAAAATTAGAATCATACCATATGTAACCTTCGGAATTTGATTTTTTTTTAACTCAGCAAAATTTTTCTGGAGATTCATCCCAGTTGTTACATCAATAATTTGTTCCTTTTTATTTCTGAATAGTACTCCCTGGTAGGTATGTACCATAGTGTTTTTTTTTAACCAGTCAGCTGTCGCACGGCATGTAGGCTGATTCCAGTTTGGGGCTACTGTGAATAAAGATGTTATATACATTCCTATACAGCTTTTTGGGTGATACCTACGTTTTCATGATCACTTTTAACCAAGATACTGAATTTGAATGTTGACCTTGAATCTTGTAATCTCTCTTTACTTTTCCTTTAACATAAATTGGCTGCCAATTTATGTTAAGGTATGTAAGGATAAAGGAGCTTTCTAAGGCAAATACATAAAATGTTTGACATGAAGAAAGTATAAAGTACAAAAGTATCAATTACATTTTTAAATTTTTATAGAGAATGCCAATGAATGAAATTGTTTTGACATTTTACAGCAACAGGTAGGAGATGATGTAACAGTGGAATTTGTTTTTAAATAGAAACATCGTTATAATGATTTTTCTTAAATTAAATGTTAGAGGTTGAATGGTGTTCCCTGTAAAAATGTTGAAGTCCTAACTCTCGATACTATTGAATGTGACCTTACTTGTGAGTGGAGTCCTCACAGATGATCAAGTTAAGGCGGAGTCATTAGAATGGGCCCTGATTGAATATGACAGGGGTCCTTATAAAAGGGGAAATTTGGACACAGAGACACACACAGAGGGAAGGTGATGTCAAGACACAAGAGAAAAAACAGCCACCTCCAAGCCGAGGAACGCCTGGGGCCAGAAGAAACGTGGAGAGAGGCGTGGGATGGATTCTCCCTCACAGCCCTCAAAGGCTCCAATGCCTTGATGGAGGACTCTGTGATGGAAGCCCCAGAAACTAATACAGTAAGATATTTAAATACCTGTATTATCCTGTACATATAGGACTTTACATTTCTCACTAGTCTATCGAAACAACACTTTTTACCACATCTATTCTCAAGCCTTAAAAAAATTGTGTATATGGAATTTTGAGCTGGATTTATCCTCTTCTGTTTCTTTAGGAATCTTGCTCAGTAGCATCTCTACTGTGTTTCCCTTCAGTCTTACCTATATTTTTAAATACATCCCAGATCATTAAGACAAAACAATAAAAAAGCAAAAAGAAAACACCAGACCAACGCTTAGTGTTGCCATCCTCCAGTTTGACAGCCAATCCCTTCCTGCTTATTCATGACCAGATTTCTTAATAAATAATCTGTCCTAATATGTGGCAGAGAAAGCTGGGGTCCCCCACGTGTCCCTTCCCCTTCTTGGGAGCAGAATCGCGGGGCCTGGCTGGGCAGATCATCACCTGGGATAAAGGCCACATCTCTGTCTTCCTGACACCGGCTCGTGGGCCAGTGAATGAATTAAGGCTGGCAAGGTGAGCGTGACACTGTGTGTGGACTGTCTGCGGAAGACCCTGCAAATGGAGTAACTCAGACAGAAGGTTCGTTCTTTGTGACCTGCAATTTTTCCTCCTCCTTCCAGTTTGTAACGTAGCCGTGATGGCTAATGCTCCAGAGCACCTGGACTATGATTTGAGGATGAAAGCTACAGTCTAGAAGGATGTGGCAGAAAAACAAAAGAATGGAAGTTTCTGGGCCTCGGATGACCACAAGATTTTAGATGAGCCTGTGCCTGCCTTCCTCAGGACTCACTTTTGTGAGATTCACCCTTGTTTGTGTTAAGTGGCAGCTGTTTTTCGGGGACAGGGGTGTTACTATCAGCCAAATGCAACTCTTATATGAAGTGTCCTCATGTCCTTTTCTTCCAACATGAGAACATGGGATTTGCCATGACCTTCTGTCTCATATACCCCCCAAGTGTTTTGTCAATCAAATAATGAATATCTCATGCATGCCTAAATGTACCATTTTATAAATGTGTATAGATATTTTTGTGACCAGTAGACTATAAACTCTATTCAAGCATTACTGAATTTATAGTAGCTTTTAATTGCATGTTTTGGCAAAGATTTTTTTCAAAGAGAAAGATCTTTCTCATCTCTTCCCTCCTCTCTCTCTGTCTCT
>NW_012136636.1:6259308-6305604 GCF_000956105.1 Propithecus coquereli | reverse complement strand
TCTGGGGTGACTCTGGGGACCACACTTTGAGAACCACCAGATCTGTTCACTTCCTGGCCACTACTCGCTCCCACCGCTCAACAGCTGGACTTGCTGTGCTGAGTGTCCCCAGGGACCACACCACTGCCCAGTTTGGTGGCCTGTCTCAGCCTAGCGTGCTCTGCAGTCTCTGCGGCGCCTGCTCTGGTGACAGCGCTCCTGTCCCGAAGCCCGTACCCCCTCGCTTGAGGCTGCCGCCTGTGCTTACCGCTGTCTTCCTCCTCCCGACCCCTCAGTGCGGGTGTCCTCTCGGGCTCTTCCTTTGACACCATTCCCTCATCTTGTCTCTCCGAAATCAATTGCTCTCATTTCACGTCTACGCATATAACCTCCAAATCTCCGGTTTAGTTCCCTCTGCCCACTTGAGTCGCTCGTTTGCATCCGCACAGTGTCCATTCGCACAGAATACCCGCCTTTGCCTGTGACACAAACTGCTCGGAACAATTCTGTTCACTCTCGAGTTCGGCTGTCCCCTCACCTGTTCCTAACAGGAGCCCTGCCGTCCTTGCTGCCCGTCCAGGCCCGAGATTCCCCGGGCCTCTGCCTCCTGCCCTCCAGGCCCCTCCGACCTCCTCCCCTCTCCTCTTTCAGTCACCGTCACCAGCTGCGTCTGCTTTTGGGGCCTCACCCATTGGCAGGTGGCTGGTGCCTCACGTGGTCTCCTCTTCCTGTGGGTTTCTGTCTGTCCACCCGGCACGGCCGGACCAGGTGCCCTGAATCGCAGCTCTGATCACGATACCCCTCAGCCAAAAACCTCGTTGCAAGTGCAATCTTCTCGCCCTGTTGTTGGAACCTCTCACTCCCGTTCTGGGGATATGTTTCATGTTCTCCAATCAAGTGGACTTGTGCAACCTGAATTTTCTCAGCTTCGTGCTTTTGCTCATGTTGCTCCTTCCTCCAGCCCCAAATTACAACGAAAATTTGTTTTTATCTAACAAACACCTTAGAGCCATTCACTGTGTCAGACACACTTCTAAGCAATTTATAAATACCAATATATTTATTTCTCACAACACCCCAATCCTAGAAGTTCTGTTGTTATTCCCATTTGACAGAGAACGCTGACGTGAAGAGAGGTTTGATGGCGTGGCCATGCTGGCGTGGAGCGCAAGCCCAGACCGTCACCCAGGACCGCATTGTGTCAGAATACTGTGCTGAACTTGGTTATTTTTTTTTTTTTGTAAAAAATGATAATTATCCCCTAAACATATAACAGAAACACAGAATGAAAGGTTAGAGAAAATAGATTAGTTATAAACCCCTAAAAAAAAAGGACAGGCACGTATCCATCAAAGACATGAAGAGGAACTAAAATTTTGGTCTCCCAAAAGAGGGTATCACTGGATTTGGGGCATGATCATTGTTTAGGATTTTCTGCAATGTTGATGAAGTCACAACAAGTCTTTGACCTTTTTATAGACCTTATAAGTTAGGCTTTGGTGTCCCCTCTGTTTAATAAAGGTTAAATATAATAAATTTGTGAAGAAAAAAAAAAGTCACCTTGCCTTGGATTGTCAGCTGTGCTGGGATTACTGGGGCAGTGGTGCAGTGGTTAACCCGTGTCTAGGGGTGCCAGAACCAGACAGCCCCAGTTCAATTCCAATCCTCAAACTTACCAGCTCTGTGTGACGGTGTCGTCACCTGTGAAATGGGGCGTAGCATTAGCTACCTCATAGGGGAATGGGGGAGTTTCAGTGAGGTACTGCAGGTAAAGCATTTAAAACAGCACTTGGCAGGCACAAGCACTTAAAAATGCCAGTTATCATCATTGCATGATATTCAATAACATCAATGAAATTACTCTGCAAAATAAAAAAAAAATGAAGCCAACAATTTTTGCCTATAATTTTATAAGAGTATTTGAAGTCATTATTCCCACTGCTAACAAAATCTGTCTATCTGACATATAGACTCTTTTAAAAAATATTACAAGGCATTTTCTTTTTAACTTTGAATGTTGCAATAGGAGTCTATGGATTTGGATTGGTAATAGTCTTTGCCATACTATCATGAGCCTTCAAGAAAGAATCTGGAGATTTCCAAGTCCCAAGTATGGAACTTGAGGCAGGTTATTCTGTGATTTTTATTCATATTATTCTTACCTTGGGAATGGAAAGGAGCAGCAACTTTGTTTTTGCCCTGACAGACAATCTTGAAGCAATTTTATCTAATATAATATGTTGTTTTTAATATGAAAAAAGGGATAATAAGAGATCTGACTCAGACTTCGCACTTCTTCAAATGGTATTTGAAGTTCAGCTCACCTCAGCAACTGTTCGCTGTGTGCGCACCATGCGCCAACTACGGGGATAAACGAGGCTCAGCCTTTATTGTGAGAGCCTCATGCTCTGGTGGAGAAGCCGGACTTGTAAACAGATGATTTCCAGGAAGCATGGCAAGCATATGTGGTCCTTGGCACCTGGGGACCCGGGAGGAACTCACCACGCCATCTCTCTGGGCTGCATTTCAACGTGGAACCCTCCCCCCCGGAGTTCCTCGTCAGTCTCTGCCCCTACTTGTCTGATTGTCCATCTCAGTCCAATCCCGTACCTTAGCGAGGAAAGGCCTGGCTTTCAGAGAGGCCACAAGCCCTGTGTAAGGTAATCAAACCTCCAGCGGCAGCCAGGATTTAAGCCCAGGTGTCCTGACTTCTGCGGACACCAGGATGGTGGAGATGTTAGGATCAAAAAAATCACAAATCGTAACATTTAAGGAGTTCTGGAGCCTCCAATTAAATTTTATGTGTCTCAGATTTAAACAATAAAATTATGTTAACCTTCCTTCATTTTTTTTTTTTTTTAGCATATACTTGTTAAATTTCTTCTATGTGGCAGGCATTTTTTTCTGGATCCTGGAATTCAGAGGAGGCAACAATGAACTAATTAGAGATGCTGAGAGAAAGACAAACCAACCACCCAGCAAGCAATTAGTCTTCACTGTGCATGTCCTTCAGTGATTACGGTCAACAGAATGTGGAAGGAATTCATTTGTTTATTTCCTTTGAGGGATGAGAGAGCTGAGGATTATGCTCTCCAGGAGTCCATCTAAAGGATGCACAGGGCAAAGCTTAGGGTGGGCCACAGCCAGGGCCATATGCAGAGGGGAAAAGGGGAAAGGCCAGAAATCCCGAGGGGGCAGAGGCATTGCTCTTTAGGGAGGAGAGCTGGCAGACGTTTTGTGTAAATAACAATGGGGAGCTAATGGGGTTCTAATAGTTGTAGCCCTGGGAACTGTGTTTGTCTCCTTCACACGCAGAGTGACTCCTGAGAAGCACAGACCCATAGAAATGCCCAAGGACTGGGGAAAAGAAAGTGTCTATTTACACATTTTCTTTCTTTAGGTCCACTTTGTCACCAAGATCCGTGGTTATAGGACACTATGCCATTTGCCATTTCCCCTGTATGTCTGTTGTTGGTTTGTAGGCAATGAGGAAATATAATTTCTTTCTCAACATTTGCCGATGTGGAAATTTGCAAATCTGAGCCGGGGGCTCTGCTGTCACCAGGTCGTTGGAAAAGTGCATAATGGAACACAAAGTTGGCTTAGCTGGGTTGAGAAATCAGCTTGCCTACAAATCCAGCCCAATTGGCAAGGGAGCCTCCCCTATAGATGGCAAAGTGAAAATCCCCTGAGACTGGTTAAGTGAAAACACATTTCATTGAGTTGAGGTTTCGTTACGAAATAGGTAAACGTGCATGGTTTCCAGGCCAACGTTATTCAAACTCCTGAGGTCTTGACCAAGTTGGCAGTTCTTTCTAGATGCCTCTTAGTTCCACTGGAATTAGCAGGTTCATTAAAACTCAAACTCAAAGAGGGACTTGTGAGCGAGCCAGCACGGAGTGAACCAGGTCCTCCAGAGAGTTTCACTGTAACGCCGGGTGCTCGTCCAAAGCCCGGTGGCCTTTGCCTCACCAGAGATTGCTGCACAGAGTGGTGCAACGTGGAGCCTGCGTGAAGCCACAGTGGATGCTGGAAGTCCTCTCTGTTCTCGTCTGCCATTGCCCCTCATTGATTTTACTTTATTTCTATGAAGATATAATTCATAAATCATAACATCCGCTTTTGAAGGGTGTACGGGTCAGCAGTTTTTAGTGTATTCCCAAAGTTGGGTAACCATTATCACTATGTAATTTCAGAATTTTATCACCCCAGGAGGAAACCCCCTACCCATTAGCAGTCATACCCCATTTCTGTCTATGTTTAGTCCCTGGCAACTGCTAATCTGCTTTCTGCCACTTTAATTTGGGTATTCTGGATCTTTCACATACATGGATCGTAGGCCGCATGGCCTTTTGTGGCTGGCTTCTTTCGCTCAACAGAATGCTTCAAGGTTCCTCCATGGAGCAGCATGTGTCTGTCAGTGCTTCACTCCCTGTTTATGACCGAGTAATAGTCCTTGGTAGATATACCACATTTTGTTC
Source organism: Propithecus coquereli (assembly GCF_000956105.1). Taxonomy (NCBI): domain Eukaryota; kingdom Metazoa; phylum Chordata; class Mammalia; order Primates; family Indriidae; genus Propithecus; species Propithecus coquereli. The sequence continues at coordinate 6,301,144 of NW_012136636.1, read as the reverse complement.
CCTTATTTTTTTTAATACGAATTTAAAAATATATATATCCCAATGCAATATGCTGTCTTTTAATATACTAGCCCTAACATGGTAATGCCTGGAATACTGTCCACCAACTGCTCTTGTGTTTCTTGGATGATTTATCTAATTCCTCAATGATGGTACATTGTTGTGTTCTTGTTCTGTTGGGGTTTTGTCTATTCTGTTGGCTTGAGCATGGCTTTGGAGGAGCCTTTGGGATAGGGGACTGCTGTTGGCCTGTAATTTTAACACTGAGGCTTTATCTGAGATGCAGTTTTTGGGCTGGAGAAACACAGGACTTTCTGAACTCGCTGACGAGGAAAAGCATTTGCAACTTCTAGTTCCTAGGCAGTGTATAATCTTCCCTAAGTCGGAAGTGTGTGTGTATGGGGTGGGGCAGGTGGCATGTGTGTGAAAAGAAGCAATCTTTTGTTTCTGACAGTCCTTCAAGAAGTGCAGCAAAGTCCCCCCAAAGAACTTGGTGGCCCTGAAGACTCTATTTTTTCCTTCCCAGCACAGGCATGTGCTGCTCGGAGGCTGATACCTGGTGGGGTCAGTGCCTTTAATAACACGTGTAGGGGACAAGGGACTCTGCATGTCTGAGTTGGTGCCACAACACAGCAGGGCCTTTCACCTGTCCAGTGAAGGCACAGAGGTGGTGGTGGTCTGCATGGGGGGAGGGGAGTATTGGTGGCGGGTGAAGCAGAGACAAGGTCACTGTGTGTTCCAGCCGGCTCAACAGGTCACATCACTCACCAGCGGGAGGAGGCACCACCACAACTGCAAGGGTGATCCTCCCCTGAGTTTACGGGGAATAAATCTTCTCCTACCTGCCACCAGTGGGGCTGCAGCTGGCGGCTCTGCCTTGTGGACACAACCCAGAGAAGAGCAGAGGAAGGGAGAGCAGAGCCCCCGGGGCACAGGCTGGTGCATTTCTCAGCTCGTGTCCTCCACATCTGACTCAGGGAGCACTGCACGGGGATGGGATTGTGAGCAAGGGCTTGCAGGATCAGCTTTGAAGTCTACCAGGAATGTTTCTGGCTCTGAATAACATTCCCTTCTTTCCAGAGCCATGCTCATTTGTTTTTTCTGTAGAAAAAAAAATAGTAACTGAGCATGTCTCTGAGGATGCCTGAACTCAGACATCCAGGAGATTGATCATAGAATTGTCTTTTTTTCAATTGCCTTATGCTAAGCAGAGAACATGTCAATGAGCCCATCATTATTTAGATCTAAATATTTGTTGAATTGAGATTTACAGCATGGCTGGAACCTACTTCAGAACAACAGGGGAAGGCAAAGTTATGCTTGTTACGGGAACAGTGGATTTGGGCTGCCCTGGTGAGTAAATGGAGAAATTGCCAACAGCTGCTTGGCCTCAGACGGCCTCACTAAGGCTCTTTCTGGCATGATTTAGAATTTGAACTTCCCACTTAATTTCTGAATTTATTTTGTGATAATTGGCTTTGGAAAGGTCACCAGAGGTTGAGTCTGGCTTGACACCCAGGCTCCAGCCAGTGTCAGAGGGATACACTTGGTGCTTGTGCACACCTCAGACTCCCCCCATGTCCTCGGGCAGTGGATGAGGATTGAAAGCCCAGCCAAACTGTCAGCCAGTCCTACAGCAGAGGTAGGCACGTGCAGGGCCTCTGGAGCAGGACTGGGCACCTGGACATGGACCAGGTTGGCTCATCTGTGCCGTGCACCCTTTGCAGAGGCTCTGAGGAAGATGCCATGGAGCACATCCAGACCTGTTTGAGACTGGTCCTCAGGGAATTTTCTCAAATTATTTTATCCAGGTGGCACAGGCTGGACAAATGCACATGCTAGAGAAACACTGGCATTCCTTGTACGTCCCTCCTTCCGCCTGCTCTTACCCCTTCAGGCTGTCCTCAGGCTCCTGAGGCTTAAGCAGGTGCTGCACAGGGGAGGGGAGGGTGTGCTCATTTGGAGAACGTGGATTGGGCCCTTTCTGTGCAGACGGCATCTGGAGCTGACACGTGTTCATCTTCATGCCTTTTTGCTACATCAAAGTGCTGCAGTTCGGTAAGAAACTAGGAAAGCATACTCTAAAACAAGGTTCTTTGCTATGAAGGGGCAGGGAGGAGTTGCCCATTCTACCCGAAATTGCCCATCCCTGCTCAATGAAGAGGTGCCAGCATATAGGCTCAGTGCTCCACAAAGGGGCGCCCAGAGCCAACAAGGAACAGAGGAGGGGGGCGCTCCTATAACTCACTGCAGATGTCGGGTATAATTAAAATTTGAATTACAACCTTTCATGAAAAGCACTAAAAAACTGGATCCAAGTACTTCATCTCCTACCAGTGGGGCCTAATTTTGCCTGACAACTTTAAGCCATTTGGAAAAATATCAAAAGGAGAAAAAGGGGGTTATGTTTCTAACACAGTAGAGAGGCTCAGGTAACTGAGGGAGGTTTCCTCCTTGAGCGTAGAAATGTCTTTTTAAGGAGGGTAGCCCACTTTTTGGGCTCCTTTTAACTACATGTATTCAGAGAAATACTTTTTGTTTTTAAATGCTATCTATCTCTGTTCCTGCTAAAGTAAATATCTACAGAGACATTTATCCCATTATCACACCTCTGGTTGGAAACAATTATATTTTTGACTTGATGGATTTTCTTTTCCCCCACTGGTTAGAAGGGGCTCCTTTATTCCCAAATGTAAAATTCTAGCTTCAAAGTAAATACCTAGCCAATCAACACCAAATAAGGCAAAAAAAAAGCCTCACAAAGCCTCAGATTGTAAGGGTGCCTAATCAGGTTTCAGAAACTCTAGTCCAAACAGGCATTCCTAACATATTCCAGGCAGCTCTTACCTCCAGGCACTTAGCAACGTGCAGCCTTTGAATTTGCTTAAAACTATTAAGAAGTAATTAAGTAGTTAAAGGGTCTTTTTCAGCCTGTCTGAGGTCTAGGAGGTGGGCTAAATGAAAGAAAACAAGCACAATCCCCAAGCCTGTCTTCCTTTTAGCTGACCTTGCACGCTAATAAATTCATCCTGTATTTTTCTGCTACTGCCAATTTATGGCCTACAGGAAACTAATCTTGTACAATAACTACCTTCCTGTACTTAGTTCCTAAATAGAGCCAAATGGATCTGGTGGCGGAAACGCTCCCCGGCAGTCCTGAGAAACAGTGCTGAGCCCAGCAAGATCTGATAGGGGCTCATGCTCTTGTTGTCTCTGATGATGTAATTATGTTCTTGTTTGGCTGCCCTGCACTTAAGAGCAGAAAATAAAAAGCAATCCTTATATGACGCCTACAACAATGATTTAAACTTCAAACTGAAGAGCAAGATGTGTATTTGAAACATGCCAGATATCCATAGTTATTGTGAATTTAGGGAGTGAAACACACACGAGCAATCAATATTTCCCTGGAGCCTTTGATAAGAAATATGTATCTACTCTGTGATTTTTAAAAATATTCACAAAGGAGTAATTTTTCTAATGACTTAATGAAAGAATTGTAGCTCAAGGTCAGATGCATTATTTAGAGGGGAGGAGAAGAAAAAGGGGGGGCTGAATATAAACATAGAGACAATTATTTAGTAATAGTTTACAGCCAGGTTGATACAGGTGTGGATTAAAATGAGGGAATGTTGCTATAATGCAGGATAACCTGTGTGGTATCTTTTCAGACCCTCGCATACCCCAAATAACTGAGCTGGGAAAGCCCAGAGTTTGTCCTTTAAAGAAACTGAAAGGATTTAATCTTTGATAAGTGCCTGGCTCCTCAAGGTCCAACACCGGATGCGCTGCAGCTACCTACCCAGGCTGATCTGATGACTGCGTGTTGACATTGATCAGTCCCGTGTGAACAGCGGCTACTTCCTGCCTTAATTTAGTGTGCTGCTCTAGAACTGCAAGGAAGCTGCTAATGCAAAGGGAGATGGGGCCTCTGCAGAAAGGACGGAGATATCACCCCGATGGGGGGTGGGGGTGTGTGTGGCTGGGGCAGAGAAGAAAGGTTGGCATCAATCATCGCAGCTGGACCACAAGAGACTCACCTCGGGGTGAGGTGAGGTGGGGACTCCCACCAAGACGACCTTCGTTAGAACTCGTGGGGTGTGGCTCAGGCTTCTGTGTTTTCCAAAAATTCTATGGGGGTGGGGATGGCTGTTAAATATCTGGAGTCGTAGTTACCTGTGGCCTCTGAAGTTGACCCAGAGGTGCCCAGCGCCATGGTGGTTGGTGTCAGAGGGAAGGCACAGCCTTCCCGTCATGAGCCCATCTCTGAATCGTACTTCCCCAACTATAAAAGTGGGTATGTTAATACCTGTCTTGTATGAATCCTGTGGAGGTTAGGGCTTACAAATGCAAATTAATACAAACACCTGTTAACATCAGGGATACTATATGTGTATGCGAAAAAATCTTTACAGCAGTGAGTAGCCAATGTTATTATTGACATCGTCTTATTGACATCAATAGATTCGAGTCAAACGGCGCCCTGACTTGTGGTTGGACGGGAGGACCGAGTGAGTCTGTGGCGGGTGGGAATGAGCAGGACAAGAATTACTGGGAGTGGCTCATGAGGAGACCAAAGAAGTAACTTTGTTCCTAATTTGTTTAATTGTCATTGTACCTCACCCTCCTAAAAGTAACTAGGACCAAAATGTTTATGCTTTCTGTTTACACAGCACTTTATAGAGGCAATCCGTTTTATATCTCTTGTCTACTTAAACAATTCGAGCCCAAACATGAAGCAGAAAAGAAGTAGATGTGGAAAAGCAACGTGCCCGTCCCAGGGTGGCCAGAATGGCTCCAGAGTGTCATCAGGAAAGAGAGAAGCATCAGTAGTTCAGTTGACCAAACCAACTCCCTCCCTCAAACGGGGCAGACGCAGCAAAGAAGGCAGAAAAAAGTTCCTGAGGGAAGCAGGTTCAAGAACAGAGAGCAACTCGCCTCTACGGCGAGGGGTTAGTCACCTTGGTTAACCACGGAGGTTGCATATTTGGGATCCGTCTGTCCTAATCTTAGCCTTCACTTCCTGCCCTAAGACTTGCAGTGGAACTGTGTCTTTGGATGGACCAAAGGGCTTCACACCGGTGAAAGCGCCTTGCAGGGTTCCTCCATGGTGCCTCCTTGCCTGGTTCCTCTGCAATGCTTAGCACGTGGCAGTCACGCAGTCCACCCTGGTGGGGAAATGGGTCCCTGAGAGAATAAACGAATGCAAGCTCCAGGGCTGTCATGCGGGCCCCCAAGCCCTCTCCTCCCTCTCGTATCTGTTTCTCACTGCTGTTGGACGGGCTACCTCGGCCACTGCTCAGCTAGATGTCAAGGACATCTTTGGGCTCGAGGAGGTGAGAGGCGACAGAATATTAACACCCAAGTTAAAAACAGATGAACTCATTGTTTAGCAGCAAAAGGCCAGACATGGTGCTCCATCCCGCTGCCACTAACAACATGGTATACCATGGAGCCTCCGTATCCATGGCAATATTTTCCATGCACCACTTTGAGACACAGTCCCTGAAACGGTCCTGATGAATATAATGCTTTATGTTTAGCACTGCACATTGTCATTATCCGCATATTTGAAAGAAAAGGCTCAAACACGAGCAAGGCCGCCTGATGCGCAGCTTCACAACCCCTGAGCCCTTGGTCGTGAGCGTGTTGGGTGGGAGGTTTGGGCTGCAAGGCAAGCTGTGTCTCTACCTGGCAGCCTGGCAATTCTAAAGGGTTGATTTAAATCGTAGAAAGGACATCCGAGAGATTGGAAAAGAGGAGAGAATGCTGCCTGTTCCTGGAAGGAGTGAAGAGATTGCACAGAAGCTCACAGCCAGTGAGTGATGGAGGTTGAACCCCGGAATGCTTTTTACACTACTTCAGGCCACTTAAGAAAATAAGTTGTATTTGAATGTGTTCATATTACTTTTGCTACAAAATTCTGCCGTTATAAAGCTGGTGTCAGTGAATGCGAGCCCGTATAATGAGAACCTGGCAGGTGGGACACACAGAGGCAACCTCTGCAGGTTGTGAGTGAGAATTTGTGTGACCACAGGCAAGACACTCAACGTGTCCTTGTCTCAGACTCCTCCTCTGTGAGACAGATAATAATTGTGTCCCCTTCCTAGGACCATTGCCATGTTACACATGGCAGGGTGACCTTAGCCAAGATATTTAACCTTTCTAAGTTTCTCATCCCCCATGTGAAATGCCAACTATACTCACTTCTCAGGATTGATGAGATGTTCGCATGGGATGGCAGCTTTGGTTATTATCCTTGGCCCTGAGATTCTCTGATCTCTTTTCACTGAATGTTCGTTTGACTAGATTTCAAGAACAAAAATTACTTGACCCCCTTGGGTCAAGTTGGTCAGTCTTTCCAAGCCTCCCAGGCTGGCAGCTGATGGGATATCATCTGTTGGTCTCAATGTCCTTTATTTAGGACACTGGCAAACTTACAAAGATTTTCAGCATGGTGCAATGCGCTGGCATGGTGGAGCATGCCTGTCTCATTACAGCCGCGATGTATGTGGCCTGGGAACCCCTTCAGATCAAAGCTCCAGAGCCTGAACACTGGGAAAGCCCTAAGTGGGTGCAGAGGCTACTGAGATGTTTGGGGGATTTATTTTCATCAGAAGTTTTTATCCTCTCTTCACGCATAAAGGTACCAGCTATAAAAAGTCTGAAATGATTTTTTTTTTTAACATGTACAAACCACTTACGAAAATGTTGCAAGTACATCACACATTTTTTTTTTCTGGAACTTTTTAGAATCAATTGCCTACATGACACCTCATCCAGCCCTGAACACTTTGCTACATATTTTCCACCTACACAAATATTCTCCTGTACAATCACAGTAGAACCAACAGAATGAGAGAATTAACACCGATGTACTATTGTTGCCCAATCCTCAAACTCTGTTCACATTTGCCTCAAAAGTGTCCTTTAAAACAAAAGGACCCACTTCAGAGCCAAGGGCTGCATTCAGCTGTCACATTTCATCAATCTCCACCAACCTGGAGAAGTTCCTCAGCCTCCCTTTGACTGTCGCGGCCTTGACACCTGGTGGTTGCAGGCCAGTTATGTTGTAGGACTTCCCTCACTTTGGGTCTCTCTGATGGTTCCCCACGACAAGGTCCAGGCCGAGTGTCTTTGGCAGGAGGACCCGGGAGCGGCCGTGTGGCCCGCACGTCCCAGGCGCCCAGGCAGGCAGGGTCCCACCCACCTTGTTTCTGCTGGCGTTCCCTCTGGTGAGTGGACAAGGGCGTGTCTGTGGCTTCTTCCCTCCTTTCTCTCCTTGTAATTAGTAAGTATTATGCGGAAGACCACCTTAAAACGATGCAACAGCCTGCTCTGCAACATTTATTCCCTTATGTTTTTATCTGTGTGAGGGTGGGCTTGTGGCTTCCTGTTTTATTCAGTGGATTAGGATGTGTTCTTGTCATTACTTATCTGATGCTCACGTTTTCTCAGCCCGTTCTCCAGGGAGGGCTGGTTCCCCCGGAGGTGAATGGGCTTTGGACACCACCATCCAGGCACTCAGTGTGCGTCTCTCAGAAGACAGAGACGCACAGCATGTGCACGGACACACACGCACATTCACGTGTCTGTTCCTTCCTAGAAGCATCTATCTATACGGAAAGCCATGAGTTCACGCTGGTATCTCCAGTTCAAGTCCAACAACTCAGGGTTCACTCTTGCTTTCTCCCTTTCTCTATGTGTGACTCCTGTACCCTCTGTGAGCCACCCCTGCCATTTCTATCACCAGCGCCACCCTCCCCTGCACAGACACCTTGCTGTCTGTCCAATTCTCTGTGGTCTCTGAGGCCAGCACCCCACATGGGTGTCCTTCCCACCCTTTGGTGCTGTGATATTCTGTCTAGACCATGCCCTAGGTGGAAGCCCCTTTACCATGCCCTCCCTGTCAGGGTGCCTTTCTCATCCTGCCCAGATGGACTCTTTGCTCTTCCTCCCGAATTTTGCTGGGAGCCTGCACCCTCCATTCAGCCCCTCCCCGACTCAGACCCACCCTGCTCAGGCTCCAAGTCCCAGAGCCCCACTCCCTCCAGGGTCCCACTGGGCCTCTGACACCATGGCCCAGCAACCTGGACCCCTCACCTCCAGCTCAGGCTCCAGCAAACTCCCCAGATTCCGTCCTCACTTGGAGTTCCTCCCTGGTTCCTCGCACCCAGTGTGCACGTAACGTTCACCTTGTTTGAAACCACACAGTGGCTTTAGGATTGAATTGTTCAGGAAGAGGAAGATGTGAAAAAAAAGGTAACAGAGCTAACTTCTAGAACACACTTAGTAAAAATTACCCAATGAGCTCTAGGAATTAGTAGGCATGAGGATTGGTAAGGATAAGGCCTCTTCTCACCCAAATCTGTGTGTCAATCACCAATGGCTCTGCTGTGTAACTGGACATTGTGGGTGGAGGGGACAGTGAATACGTGCTTGTGTCCACCTCCAATAGGGAGTCAGTGGCAGTAACCTAGCCAGGAACCTCCACTGTGTATTCTGCAATTGGACACACTCTACTACACCACGCTGCACTGTTGAATGAAGCCCTGTTGAAGTCCTGTGGCTTCTTTCTTTTCTCTTCTCGTGTGGGTTCTGGAAATCCACCTGGGCAGGAGAAGACAGTAGTGTCAGCTCTTACTCCATTGTGGTCAGGGCCCCGCTGATGTTTGCAAGATTTCCCCATGTGGCCCTCAGAAACAAGTCATATGTAAAGGCTGGAGCCACTGCACTTACTCTAGGCCAGATTTTGCATTTGTTAAACATGTACATATGCAGTTGCTCCTTTAGAACAATGCGGTTGGGATTGATGTTTACACAGGAAATGCCAGTAAGCTGGCGAAAGGTATCCCGAGCCCAGCAGCTATTAGCACAGGAGCATTTGTGTAGCTGGAGACAGGAAACAACCATGTGGAAACGTGGCCCAGATTTACTCAAGCCCCTTTTTCTTCTCAAGTCACATAAGCTCTTGACTTTCCCAACCTTGTCTATAGATATTGACAAATATTCCAACACAGTATTTTTCAGGGCCAACTGCCTATAGAGAGAGACCTTATGTGAAAAAGTTGGCATTTTAAAATCAAGTGGAAAAATGCATTTTTCTTTAATAAATCACGCTACGATATCAACTAATTTTACAAATGTAAAATCAAAAAAACCAAAGCAACAAGCAAACAAAAATACCTAGATTCTTCCTTCAAACTAAATACAAAAAAAGAAAATCCAAATGGATTAGAGAGTCAAATGTAAAAAAGAAAAAAATGAAGATTTAAATTAAAATGTAACTAGCCTTAGAAGGAGGTTTCTTAAGCATATAACCAATTGGAGAAAGTACAGTGGGCATAGTCATAGATCCAACTGTGTAAAAATGAAATCCAAAAGTTTAAATGAACCGCAGAACGAAAGCAGGAACATAATTAAGAATCTAATACAAAAAGAGTAAATACAATATTTTTGACAAATCATTAATGGCCTTTAATGTGTAGGTGTTTCATTAATCAATAACAAAATGGATGACTACCCCAAAAGAGAAAATTTACAAGGATAAGAACAAGAAAAATAATATTGGAAATGGCCTAAGTGAACTTCGCTCAACTGCAGACCCGGAGAACAGCATTCCAAAGTGACCTGGCAGTCCTCAGGTAAGGACATCCTTCAGCCGGAGTGGATCGATGCGACATTTTCTGGTACTGCTTACAAATGAGGGTGAGAAAAAGTTGCAGAAAAACAACTGGAAAGGAACACACTTACGTTCCAGCTAGAACTTTTGCCAAACCCCTAGTGGAAGAATTTGGTAACACAAGAGCTCCAGGAAGGAATGAATCTGAATTAGATTTCATCTTATGATTATACACACAATGTATTCTTGGGTAAAATGTATCATAAATTTTCCCAATGAGCTTTGCACCATGGGGGTTCAGTCGTCAAATAATTCACCTACTAAAAATGAAAAGAATAGTAAAAGTGACACTAGCTAACATTTACTGAGTGTATCCAGACACAGCACTATGTGTTCATAATTTCCCTTAATCATCACAATAAGCCTATGAGTTAGGTGTTCTTCTTATTATTATTTTTAATCTTCATTTTATAAAGGAGAAATTGAGGGCTGGTGTCTTGCCAAGGTTTCATGTATCAGCTAGTGTCAAAGACAGATTCAAAGCCACATTCTAGAGTTTAGCTTAGTGCCCCAAATCTGCACCATACTTAACTGATGACTCTAAATCTGTCCCTCATTTTCCTCTTCTTTTTATTTCTTTATCATTCACCCCTCCCCTCTAGCTAATCTGTGAAACTTAAGTCTGGTAAACACAGCTTTATGGTAATTGTTTATTTATGTATCTGTCACCTTCTACTTGATGAGAACTCCCTGAAAGTAGGAACAGAATATTATTTATTTTTATGTCTTCGCTGTTCAGCCCTGTGCCTAACACCCATGCTATTCAATGAATGTGGAAGTGAATGACAAGTGAACACAGAAAGTAGGAAGGGACTTTAGATCCTTGCCACAGCATCTTCCAAGAGAATGGACACCTTTGAACAGGACGTGATGCTAAGTCCTTGAGAAAGAGAGCATAACATGTTGATTTTACCAATTTTCTCCAAAAAGCACTGCCTGAGTCTGATCCATCACTACTGGCTCTCTGGTGAGGTCACTAGTCCCCAGTAACATGCCCTAAGGTGACTAGGGGTGAAATCCATGTGCACATCTACTGTTCACTCCCCCCTCCGACCCTGCTCATGACAGGGCATTTAGCAAGAGCGAAACCACTATTGCTTTGCTGGTCATTGTTGCCAAAAAGTATTTTTCCTAAACAAGAAGACTTAAATCCCTTTTTTTCTTGTGTGTGTGTGTGTTGTTTTAAGTACTTCTTCTCCAAGAACTCATTGATTGTACACATAATTCTCATGTGGCACTGGTAGCTTTTAAAATGAATGTTTCTCTTTCTTGACACTGAAAAGGATAAAAGGAAAGAGAGAATAGGACGAGGGCTTGAAGGGGTAGCAGCGGGGCAGGTGGTTCCTGTTGTAAACAGCAGGATTGGCGGCAGCAGGGTCTGTGCATGGGGCTGTCTACCTGAAGGAAGGAAATCATTCTACATCCTTACACCTTTCCCGAGGAATCATTTCAAAAAAAGAAAGATTCTTGTGTTTAAAGAACATTTTTTTAAAAAAAAGTTTTTAGGGCCAAATAATATTCTATTGTATACATGTAACCCAGTTTCTTTATCCATTTGTCCATCCATACAGATTTTTCCTACATCTTGGCTGTTGTGAATAATGGTGCAATGCGCATGGGAGTGCAGATATTTTTATGAGGTAGTGATTTCATTTCCTTTGGATATGTGCCCAGAAAAGGGATGGCTAGGTCATATGGTAGTTCTATTTTTAAATTTTTTAGAAACTTCCATACTGTTTTTCATAATGGCTGCACTAATCTACATTCCTATCAGCAGTGTACTAGGGTTCCCTTTCTCCATGTCCTGGCCAACCTTTGTTATCTCTTGTCTTTTTGATAACAGCCACCCTAGTGAGTGTGAGGTGGTATTTCTCAGTGGCTTTGATTTGCATTTCCCTGATGATTAATGATGTTGAGCACATTTCCATACACCACTTTTATGTCTTCTTTGGAGAAATGTCTATTCAGGTCTTTTGCCCATTTTTAAATTGGGTTATTTGTTTTTCCACCATTGAGTTCTTTATAAATTTTGGATATTAACCCCTTATCAGACATACGGCTTGCAAATATTTTTTCCCAGGTTGTCTTTTCACGTCACTGATTTTTTTTTTTTTTTTGCCGTGCAGAAGCTTTTTAGTTCAATGCAGTCCCATTTATTTATTTTTGCTTTTGTGGCCCGAGCTTTCAGTGTGATATCCAAAAAATCATTGCTAAGGTCAATGTCAAGGAGCTTTTCACTTGTATTCTTTACTAGGAATTTTATAGTTTTCTGGTTTGATATTTGAGTTTTTTAAAAATTTATTTTGAGTTGGTTTTTGTGTATGGTGTAAGATAAGGGTCCAATTTTACTCTAGTGCATGTGAAAATCCAGTTTTCTCAACACTATTTATTGAAGAGACTATTCTTTCCCTGTTGTATTCTCTTGGTACCCTTGTCAAAAATTAGCTGACCATACGTATTTGGATCTATCTCTGTGCTCTCTATTCTGTTTCACTAGTCTATGTTTCTGTTTTTATGCCAGTATCAGACTGTTTTAATTACTATAGCTTTTTAATATAGTTTTAAATCAGGAAGTCAGATGCCTCCAGTTCTGTTTTTAGTTCTCTGAATTGTTAATTCTCAGAATGATTATTTATTTCTCAGAATGGTTATTCAGGGTCTTTGATGGATCTGTATGGATTTTAGGATTGTTTTTACTTATGTGAAGATTGCCGTTGGGATTTTGAAAGGGATTGCATTGAATCTGTATACTGCTTTGGATAATGTGGATATTTTAATAATAATTCTTCCAATCCGTGAGCATAGGACATCTTCCCATTTATTTAAGTGTTCTTTAATTTCTTTCATCAATATCTTATAGTTTTTAATCTACGGGTCTTTTATCTCCTTGGTTAAATTTATTCCTAGATATTTTATTTTCTTGGTGCTATTGTGAATGAGATTCTTGTTGCATCTTTTTTAGTTAGGTTGCTATCTCCTGTTTGTAACATTTTTAACTTCTGTGATGTACACCTGTTTTCAGAGGCGCACTGGGAAACCTTGAGCTACTGTCCCCTGCCCAAGCTGCCTTTCCAACCTGAACATGTGCCCGTGCGATTTGCCAAAACCCATTCTCTCCTCTTATGAAAAAAGCCCTTTATGTTCAATGTGGATAAAACACAAAATATAGAAAATCAAAAAGAATTTTCAAAGACCCATAATTCTCCTGCCCGAGATAATCACAGTTAAAACTCTGGTAATTCTTATTCCAGAACTTTTTAAATGCATTGAATTTATTTTTACAAAAAAGGCAATCATACTTTGCATAATATCTTGTAACCTGATTTTCTTCTTTCCACTTAACATGACTCGAGAAACGTCTTTTCCTATAATTGAATAACTATGTCCAACACTATTTTGGCGGTTTAGCAACATTCAGTTGTGGAATATATCCTTATTTATTTAAGTAATTCCCTATGACTATATGAGATTACTTTATTTTAATTAGCTCTATAAAATCCCTGCTATGGTTTGGATGTTTTTTCCCCTCCAAAACTCATGTTGAAACTTAATCCCCAATGTAACAGCATTGAGAGGCAGGGCCTTGATGAGTTGACCGGTCAGGAAGGCTCTGTCCTGGTGAACAGATTAATCCAATCGTGGATTAACAGGTTAATGGGCTAATGGATTAATGGGTTATGGTGAGAGTGGGTTAGCTGCCACAGGAGAGGGCCTGTCACACAAGCCAGTTTTGCCTGCTCTGGCCCTCTTGCCATGTGATGCGCTCTGCCGTGTGATGCAGGAAGGCTGTCACCACATGTCCACACCTTGATATTAGACTTTCCAGCTTCCAAAGCTGTAAGAAATACTTTTTTCTTTATGAACTACCAAGTCTTTGGAATTCTGTTACAGCAACAGAAAATGGACTAAGACAATCCCTCTTTTAAATCTTTGGTAAATTTTTGATTTTCAGATTTGGAATTATATATACATGTTGGTAGATGTATCTATATCTATATTTATATGTAATTTTTATTTTTTTTTATTAAAGTTTAGACCGCTTGGAAGCCCAGAACTATAAAAATACCACAGGTTATGGGCATGTGGAAACCATGGAATACACATAACATTTGCATATATTTTCTATATTTGTATCAGAACTTGGTTACTTACTAAAATTGGATCAATTCAAGGGCAACTGTTCTTTCCACTCCCAAGACATATTGTAGTGTCCATTTGGGAACCAGTAAAGTTGTTATTTGGTATCTAAGATGGACTGATCACCTGAAAAAAAAATCCTATGTTTATTTATTACATTTCCCTCCATTTTCTCTGAAATTTGACTCTTTTTAATATGCTCTTACTCAACAGGTTGAAAACTAAGTATACTTCATAGATTGATCTCCTGAGACAAGTACGTGATGTTTCTGAGCCGTGGCTGTCGTTGTATTGAAGCAGTTACGAGAAATTACAGGAGCTAGTAGGGAAAGCGGATATGTTTATCTGCAGCAGCATTCATCAGGGACAAATACCAGATCCACACGCAATTTTTTTTTTCTCCATTGTTGGCAAGACATTACCAAAATCAGAATTGAATTGGTGGGAGTTAGTTTGCAGACTGATGAGTTAGTTTGATACACACCACACATACATACAGACACACACACACACACACACACACACACACGCCATATACACATGTACTTGTTGTTTTAAAATAATATTCTGAAATTACAGCTAAAGTGTATGGGCTCTAGTCTCAGAGTGCCACATTCTTCTCCATGACAGCACTGCTGTGTTGGCGCTGCTAAGATTTGCTTTTAGGATTTCTGAATTTGTGGCTTACAAGAGTCCATCCAGAGAGACGAACGGGTTTTAATCCAGTTTATCCCAGTAAGCAAACATATACCATTATGTGCGGAGCGTATTGATATCTTCAACTGAGATGTGCATAAATACTAAAAGAAAAGCTTTTGTTTCTGTTCCTTGATACAGGGGTTAAGACAGGAGAGAGTAAAGGAAATGTGCCAAGTTATGCTTGTTTCCCTCTGAATCTCCAGACTCCTTTCTCCATCAAATTAAATAATTTCACCTTTAATATAATGTTTTCATGGGGCTTGAATTTTAAAAATAATATATAAACCAAAGTTGGCCTTGCAAATATGAGACTCAGGAGCCTGTAAAGGTGCTGTGTTTGGACTTTGGCCATGTGACAGCCTCAGGCAGGGCCGGCGTCCTCAGGCTCAGGGAGCTTGGGGATGGGCCCACGCCCCGGACCACTCTCCTGACGCTCAGTGACCAGTGCTGCGCTTGTCCATTCTGGTTGTCACCAGTAAAAATGGACAACCATTTTCTCTTATTTGCATTTTTACAACGATGGGAAGGAAAGAGTCAGAGGCAGAAGAAGAAAGGTGTCGAGTAAAAGTGTGAGGCGATGGAGTGCCATGCAACCCCGCCAGGTGACACAGGCGCAGCAAAGGCAGGGCTTCCTCAGCAAAGAGGCAGCTTGACCTGCAAAGAACATCACACGTGGTGAGGTTCCCCCTAATGCAGCTGACACATGGGACAGGGTTTTTGATCAAAATTAGCAAACACAAGACTCACTGAAAAAGGAAGTTTTACCATTTTAAACATCATTACTAGACAAACTTCATGATGCTCCTTGCTTCTGTCTGGATTAGCAGAAGTCTCACCAGACGTCCTTTCATCCTCAGGGTTTAAAAGAAAATGTAGAAGAGGAATTTTGAGGATGTGGGAAGCAGCTATCTTGTATTAGCATTTCTCCTTTTAGAGATTTGGAGAAGTCTAGGGAGGCCGTGCATTCCGGGGAAGCCTCCATGGCAACCTACCAGCATTCACTTCCTGATTTTTGTTTCTCTTCCTGCCTCTCCAATAAGTTATCAATTCTTCCCACCTTGCATCTAGTTGGCTCTTTTCTTTCCTGGAAAGGGACTTGCAGGGCCTCCAGCTGATAAAACTTCTGAGAAGTCCAGATGGGATGCCTGGTCCCTACAAAACCACCTGTTTATATTAGTTAGTGCCAGGCCCTGCCCTAAGCCCTTCCATCCAATTTCTTATTTTTTTCCCTCACAAAAGTATTTGCGTTTATCCCATTTTCATGAATGAGAAAACTAAGTCCTGGAGAGATCAGAATTTATTCACCTTTTAGGGAGGGGAAGCCAAGGTCAACCTGCGACATTTCTCACCCTCCACCGAGCCAGCGGCCTTGAAGGTGTCCCTGGAGTGGGCTTTGCCTCCCTGCGCGGAGTTCCTACAAACCAGCCTCACCTCCCCAGGGTGCTTCTCGAGGAACTGATGAGAGCCCTCAGAAAGCCCAGTGGGAATTCGCCGTGGCCAGAAAGGATACCCAATAACTCTAAGATAACTCTGACTGTGAGCCAGGGCCTGGGAAGCCGCTGCCCAGGAAGGACTCCTGCAGGTGGACCCTAAAGAGGTTTGCCCAGAAGTCTATCATAACCGAGTGTCTTGATACCTCGGATTACACTTATTTCAGTTTCTGCATAGTTGCTTTGGGACTCGTTCCTACACATTCTGCTCATGATAAGTGGTTTTCACTTGTTATCCGTTGCTACTGTGGGAGAAGCCAATGAGAAATGTCTTACTTGTCATTGCACTGCACTGTTATTTCTAAATTCAAGAGGAAGAGAAGGAAAAAAAGGGAAATGAAGACATCCTTGGTTTAGAATTTAACTCTTCCCCTGAAATTGGAAACAAGTGTGTCATTTATGTTGAAACATCAGCCTGGCTTAGCTCACAAAACACCATTTATCAAAATTCCTGGCTTGCACAGTCACTCTGCCAGACTCAATTATAGAATTAATTCCGCCCTAACTGGAAACAGAGGTTTTGGTTCATTTCCTCTCCAAAATCTCTGGGGATGCCTTTGATATAATTCCAGTGTGTCCAAGTTCAAGCCAGTTCAGTTTGAATCAATGGGCACTTTCTGGCTCATCTTCTATGAATGTAGAAACACACACATGCTCACACACACACGTGCACTGCACACACAATACACACACTCACATTCACATATAACACACACACAATGCACATACCACACACATGTTCACACACACAACACACACACTCACATGCACATACAACACACACACACAATGCTCACACCACACACATACACCACACACATGCACACACCATACACACATGAGCATTCCACACACACACTTATACACACATGCATGTACACATACCACACATCCATACACACATGCACATATCACACACACACCACACACATGCACACACCATACACACATGAGCATTCCACACACACACTTATACACACATGCATGTACACATACCACACATCCATACACACATGCACATATCACACACATGCACATATCACACACATGCACACACACATGTGCACACACACATGCACACACCATACACACACTTTCACACACAGTCCCAGGATCCCTTAAAACATTTGGTAAGCATATCTTTAAGAAGTTACATCCTTATTCTTCAACATTTGCGAGCCATATATGGTTACTTCTTTGTATTTTTTTCCTCACAAATTGTTTTCTTAGATTGCTGCTTTCTCTCTTCCTCATTGCAGAAGTTGCATTTAGATTAACAGGAACTGACAAGAACAGAACACTGTGTCTCAAGTGAACCCTATCAGAAAACTCTATTACAACATTGCTATCATCACCATCGCTTCCTTAGACCAAAAAAATTCCTGCCAGTTCCGATACACAACTGAATTGTGATTTTAACTCCTTGTGCTAAGAATATCATGGGCAATCTAATATAAGGTATGTCACTATATATCAGTTCAGATGCATGTAGAAAAATATATTTGCATAAATATATAAAATATAATTATAATACTATTCTTACTCATTAGCATCAAGATAATAATTGTGAGGTTTTCTGCTCTTTGTTTAACCAAATATAGTAAATAAAATTGTATGCAATTACCATTATTGTAGGTAAAAATGAATATCATCAATCTTATATGTCTTCATTAGAGGTAAGCTTATATGGTTGGAAATTTCAGATATGAAAAAATCTGACTTTTGACATTTTTGTCAGAATTCTGACAAGCAGCTTAACGTAAAACAGAACACTTTAAAATATATCAAGTTAATGAATTAAAATAAGGTGATTTTCAAAAACAAGAATATATAAATACCTGAACTTTCTAAACAAGGATACTTATGTTTAATGACAAGCCATTGTATATGACACAGCTAAGCATATGCTTTAGTAGAAAAATAGTAAAAATACAGGATATAATTTCACTTAGTGAAATGATAATATAGTATATTAAATTCTTAAGATATTAATGAAGAAAATCACAACATGGTCATACAAGGCAAATATAGTCATGAATAAGAAAAATATATTTGTCAATTACATATAGTATTAACATCAGAGATCCAGAAAGATAGATTAAATTGGAGCCACAAAGAAAGTAGATGTGTATCACTATAATTTAATGGGGAAAAAGGTAGTTTTCTCTTTATTACATGAAGATGAGGCATTTTTATTTTAAATGTAGGTCCCATTACCAAATTTCATATGAGTTTTTCTTATAACTGAGAATTTTTATAGCAATTTTTAAATCCTAGTTTTCAAATAGACAGTTGCTCAAGAGGTAGTGTGTGAGGAAACCCCCGCCGGCCTCAGGATGGGTTGTTCTGAGATGGGTCAGTTGGCTAATGGCTATTCTTCAGGAATCCTATAGGACAGAGGAACTGCAGTGAGTAAACCTGAGTTTCACTTTGGTCCAAATTCCATTTCTGAGAGAGAAAGTAAAATTGTCTTTTAGCTGGGCAGGTTTCTTTCCAACAGTAATTTTGGGAATTCAAATCTCACATCCTTGGGTTCAGGTGGGGTGTTAGAGGTTAAGAATGAGGACTTTGGTGTCCAACCACTTGGTTTGGGATCCTTCTTAGTTCTGTGACCTTGGGTGAGTTTCTTAATCTAAGAGTCAGTTTTCTCTTGTGTGAAGCTGGGGTAACAACAATCTCTTTTTCATTGAGTTGATGAAGGAGTTAAATTAGAAAGTTCACATAAAGCTTTTCGTGCTGAACCTGTCACACGTTGAGTACTTGATCAACATTTCCTGGGGAAATTGTACATGCCACTGAATTACTTTCCATACTGGAACTTTTAACCCTGTATCTCAGGTCTTTGGCAATAAGGAAACACTTCACTTCCGGCTTGGGAAAGAAAACCGTGGCTGCGACTTTATGACAGGAAATACAATCCAAACAATAGCATTTTCCCCCATAGATTCAAATTTCCTCTTTGAGAACTTCTCAGTTGCCTTTGCTGAATCTTGGCTGTTATTGCAACAGTGGTTTCCAAAGGCTAAATTCACAAGAACGTCCTAGCATTTCAGGCCTGGTAACATACACATATTTTGAATGTCTGCATTCTCTTGCCCAAATGATCCGAGTAGGCTTGCTAACTCTCTACTCTCTGTCACTTTTCCTATGAGGAGGAATTCCTAACCGAGTCAAAGGATGACAGACTCACTGGTCTCACCCACAGTATCAAAAATCTCAAGATTGAAGGGGACATTCAATATTATTATTCAAATCCCTTCAATTTGCAGGTGATGAAACTGCGACTGAGAGAAAGGGGTCAGGTACATGTGGTTATTTCCCTGTAACTTTGTAGAGTTTAAATACTGTAGTCTACATCGTGGAGAAATGGGAAGACATGGCCATAAGCTCTCTGGCACAGCTAGTCATCCTAACTATCTCTCTATCTGTGGGCAGCAAAGCTGACTATTTACCTAACTTGCCCAAATCATGTTTATGAACATTCATGAGGCAGAAGAGGGTCAGGGAATCTCCCTACTTTGCGCTATTGATGAAAAACAAAGTCCCAATACTTTGCAAGATCTCCACATGCAGGCACTGCTTGCATATCTTTCCTTTCCCCTTGGTGTTGTCTGACCACTGGAGAGCCGGTCCCAGCTTCATTGTTCAGTTGTTTCCCTGGGCATATTTTCATTCCCACATTTGCCTTTTGAAGTATTTGGCCTCCTGTCATCCCAAACACCGTTTGAACGTAGCACAATCTTTTTGTCAGGCTTATAAACAATTTCCCTCTGATCTACTGTCACATACCAGCGCAGACCCAGACTGGTCCTTGAGCCTTGGTAATTTGGATTTACTCTGGGTTAATGCCTTCACGGTGCTCAGATCTGGAAGGCGTCCAAAACAGGAGACACACAACCCGTGCAAAGAGCAGACGTTCAAAGATATGTTTTACCTTCTCTCATGAATACTTTAAAGAAGTAATATTCATTTCATACTTCTTCTTTTTTTTAACCTTCCTCTGGGAAGGTTAAAAATGAAAGACCTTATTATTGTTTTGGCCTCTGAATTAGTTGTTATGTGCACAACTATAGTTCCTGCTTACGGTGTAATCATCTTTCATTCTTTTTCATTTACCTTTTATATCATTAACTGTATCAGCAACATTTTTTCAGTTTCTAACATTTAGCTGGGATAAAATTACCAAAATTAGGGAAGCTGGCTGATTTTCAGGCATATTTCTGTAAAACAGTTTTTTGTTATTTTTGTTGCAAGTTCTTAACAAATATTTATTGAATAAACGAAAGAATGACTCCTATAGCCACACCATTGCTATGATTGGAGACAGACTTATTTCATATTCAGAATGTTTATTGAAAATACCTATTTGCTGAGGAATTTTTCTTTAAATAAACGTCTTTAAAAATTTGGAAAAATTTTAAGCTTACAGAAAAGTTGGAAGGATGGTACAGAGAGGTCTCCTAATGTTAAGGTCTTATGTAACCACTGTACATTTGTAAAAACCTAGAAATTAATATTGCTGTGTTGCTTTTAACTTAACTATAGATTTTATTCAGATTTCACTAGGTTATAAATTAATGTTCCTTTTTTTTTTGTTTCAGGATCCAATTTAGGACACCACATTGCATTTAGACTAGTTGGAGGTTTTCTTCATAAAGTTAAAAAAGCAACAATTCCCTCTTAAAAATAACAATTGGTGAACTTTATAAAGAGTTGACAGAATTATTCTGTAGAGAACAAGACTGTAAATATTTTAGGCTTTGTAGTCCATATAATCTCTTTGTATCTCCTGAACTCTGCCCTTGTAGTGCAAAAACAGCCAAAGACATTAGTATTAAACTCATAGGTTTGGCAGTGTTTCAATAAAACTTTATTTACAAAAACATGTGGGGTCATAGTGAAGCAATATGCAAATTTGCCAACCTCTAACTTTATTGAGCTGTGATTCACATTAAGCCTGATGTACTTAATGACTAAAATGCACTTTTTTAAAATTGTTACTGAAGGATTTAGAGTCTTTTTTGTATTGCCCTGGACTAAATGTGCTTCGTGCTGAAGGGTCTAGACAGGTCTCCCCTCCTTTGGTCTAGGCTGGAGGTGGCTGAATTCTCTTGACTGAAGATTTCTCCTGCACCTTAATCTATACCCAGAAATCCTCATCCATAATACTAATAATCACCATAGAAATAGAAATTTAAATTGCCCATTTATGATTATTTTCATGCAATAATCATGTCAGTTAATACCTGCTATGGGAGGCACTTTTGAACAATCTGTCTGTTAAATCCAGATACTCAATTCCATTTAACTGAAATGTATTTCTTTAAGATTCATTCACCTTTCGTGTAGTTACATTTGGAGATTACGTCTTTGAAAGTGTGCTGTTCTGAGTTAAGCTTTTTTTATATAGAAATTCTATGCTTTAGAGCAGGTTTTTAGGTTTACAGACAAAGTGAAGAGAAGGTATAGAGTTTCTACACCCCTCCCACAAGCACAGAGACCCCCACCATGATGGGTAATTTTGTGTTTCTACTTGGCTGGGTCACAGAATGCAGAGATACTTGGTCAGACATTACTCTGGGTACGTCTGTGAGGATGTTTTTGGATGAGATCAACATTTGAATCAGTAGACTGAGTATAGCAGATACAGCTCCCTGATGTGGGTGGGCCTCATTCAATCAGTTGAGGATATGAATAGGACATAAAGGCTGACTCTTTCCCAAAGAAAAGGGAACTCCTCTGCCTGCTTGTTTTGAGCCTGGACATTAGCTTTTTCCTACCTTCAGACTAGAACTGCATGTCAGCTCTTTCTGGGCTTCCAGCCTGCTGGTCTTTGAACTGGATCTTATACCATCAGCTCTCTTGAGTCTCCAGCTCATCAACTCACCTTTCAGAGGGTGGGACATGTTAGCTTCCAAAATCACGTGAACCAATGTCTTCTAATAAATCTCTCTCTCTCTCTCTTTATATATATGTATATATATACACACACACACACACACACACACATACACTCATATGTGTACACACATACATACACACACACACACATCCTGTCGATTCTGTTTCTCTAGAGAACACTGACTAATACACTCACTGTCAACATCCTACACCAGAGTGGTCCATTTGTTACAAATGATAAACCTATTTGGACACATCATCATCACCCAAAGTCCACAGTTAAAGTTAGGGCTCACTGTGGGTGTTGCACATTCTGTGGATTTGGACAAATGCGTACAGACACGTATCCATTGCAGTTCACACAGAGCAATTTCACTGTGCGAAGAATCGTCCTTGCTCCACCTGTTCATCCCTCCTCCCCTCCCCTCCCCCTGGCAACCACTGAGCTTTTTACTGTCTCCATAGTTTTCCGTTTTGTAGAATGTCATGGAGTTGGAATCATATAACCTTTCAGAATGGCTTTTTTCACTTAGTAATATGCATTTAAGTTTCCTCCATGTCTTTTCATGGCTTGAGAGCTAATTTTTTATAGCGCTGAATAATATTCCATTGTCTGGATGTCCCACAGTTTATTTATCCACTCACCTAGTGAAGGACATCTTGGTTGTTCTCAAGTTTTGGTAATTGTGAATAAAGCTTCTATAAACATTGTATGTAGGTTTTTGCATGGACATAAATTTTCAACTTATTTGGGTAAACACCAAGGAGTACAATTGCTGAGTCATAGGGTAAAAGTATGTTTAGTTTTGTAAGAAATTGCCAAACCGTGTTCCAAAGTAGCTGTACCATTTTGCATTCCCACCAGCAATAAATGAAAGTTCCTCCTGCATCACATCCACACCAGCATTTAGTATGGTCAGTGTTTTGGATTTTAATAGGAGTTCAGTATTATCTAATTGTTGCTTAAATCTGCAATTCCCTGATGACATATGATGTTGAGCATCTTTTCATGTGTTTATTTGTCACCTGTGTATCTTCTTTGTTGAGGTGTCTGTTGAGATCTTTTGCTCATTTTTTTAAAATTCAGTTTTTCATTTTCTTATTGTTGAGTTTAAAGAGTTCTTTGCTATTTTGGATAATAGTCCTTTATCAGATATGGTTTTTTTTTATTTCAGCATATTACGGGGGTACAAATGTTTAGGTTACATATATTGCCTCTTTATCAGATATGTTATTCGCAAATATTTTCTCCCAGTTTGTGGCTTATCTCCTCATTATCTTATGGTGTTTGGTTACAGAGCAGAACTTTGTAATTTTATTGAAGTCCAGGTTATCAATTATTTCTTTTATGGATCATACTTTTGGTGTTGTATTTAAAAGTCATCTTCAAACCCAAAGTCATCTAGATTTTCTCCTCTATAAATCTTTAATGAGTTTTATAGTTTTGCATTTTATATTTAGGTCTATCATTCATTTTGAGTTAATTTTTGTGAAATGTGTCAGTTCTGTGTCAAGATTTTGGGTTTTTTTTTTGCACATGAATGTCCGATTTTTGCAGCACTATTTTTTGAAAAGTCTATTCTTTCTCCAGTGAATTTTTTTGCTCCTTTGTCAAAGATCGTTTGGCAGTACTTGTGTGGGTCTATTTATGGGTTATCTATTCTGATCCATTTTTCTATTGTTTTGCCAATACCACACCACCTTGATCACTGTGCCTTTATAGTAAGTCTCGAGTTTGGGTAATTTCAGTTCTTCAAATTTGTTTTTCTTCAATATTATGCTGGCTATTTTGGGTTTGTTGATCTTTTTATAATTTGTAAGATTTGGAGATATGGTTTCTCAACCCTATCTTTTTTTTGTGACAAATCAAAATACATCTTACTTTAAATTTCTTGAAAATCTTTACTTTTTTATAGGCCTTGAATTTTACCTCTTCTCTGAATCTCTTTGGCTCTCATGTAGCTCTTAATTTTGTTGAGTTTTTCCCATTGGGGTGACCATGTGCATAATGCTGTATTTTTTAAAAAAAAAATTCTGCAAATTTTTAAAGCCACAGTTAGATCATCTGTAGAATCTACAGTTTTGGGTTTAGAGACTTCTTTATATAGCTGGGGAAATGAATTTCCCAGAGTTACAAGGTGTGGTTTTTGGCATGTTCAGTAAAAAACGAAACAATAGTAAAGAGAAATTTCTAAGAACATTCCCCTACCTATGAGTAATCTCATTTTATTTCCTGCTTGGCCTGCCTAAAAGGAATTGATCCTCCTGGGAATATCCTCGGGTTTCACTAGACCCTAAGGGGATTGTGGAGTTTGTGAGAAGAGCTGAAAGGAGATGAGCTATGGTATTATGGAAGAAGAAATTGACAGTTTTGTGACTACAGAATGCTATTTCCCCCTTTCTTGCCTCACCTGGAAAGGTTATGGGGCCTAGGAATGTGGCTGGGGAAATCAACAAGGCCAGAAAATGTCATTGCTTGTGGTTACACACATGCTTCTCTAGATTAGAGTTTTATAGAGTGACTGCTACAGTTTTTTTTCTTTCTTTCTTTTTTTTTTTTTTTTGAGACAGAGTCTCACTCTGTTGCCCGGGCTAGAGTGCTGTGACATCAGCCTAGCTCACAGCAACCTCAAATTCCTGGGCTCAAGAGATCCTCCTGCCTCAGCCTCCCGAGGAGCTGAGACTACCAGTCATGCGCCATCATGCCTGGCTAATTTTTTCTATATATGTTTTTAGTTGTCCGGCTAATTTCTTTCTATTTTTAGTAGAGACGGGGTCTCGCTCTTGCTCAGGCTGATCTCGAACTCCTGACCTCGAGCGAGCCTCCTGCCTTGGCCTCCCATAGTGCTAGGATTACAGGCGTGAGCCACCATGCCCCGCCTGCAGTTGTAAGAAAAAAATGTGAAGTTGTCCATTTGGAGACTGATATTTACTTTTAAACCAATGTTTTTTAAATTTTTTTTTCAACCTTTGAGAATCTCCCGGTAGTTATGTATTAGGGCCCTAGAAAAATAGTTATACATAATTTTCCTTATAATTTTAAGGTATTCAAGGAACCTCTGTACCTCGGAATGAGAACTCATGCTTTAGAATCCTACTTTAGAATTTACATTTTGAGAAGCATGTGTTATATATATGATACAAATGCAGCTTAGTTATGTGTCATAGTTGTATCCTTTGCTAACCTTGACAATTTCGTTTCAATGCTATAAACCAAGAGTCAGCAAACTATGGCCTAGGGTCCCAGTGTGGCCGGCCACCTGCTTTTGTAAATAAAGTTTTACTGGCTACACTGTTTGCCTATGCATTGTCCATGGCTGCTTTCTTACTACAAAAGCCAAGTTAAATAGACTTTGAGACCATATAGAGACCACGTGGCCTGAAAAACTAAAAATATTTACTTTTTGTATGTGTTTTAGAAAATATTGGCTAAACCCTGCTATAAAGGGTGAAATTTGGAAAAATAGAATATGGCTTTATATTTAATGCATTTCAATATTTAACTTAATATATTTGAGATAGTCTCCAAATCACACTACCTTTACGGTTCCGCAGAAAGGAGTTCAGTGGTGCTTTTTCTGTTATCTCACAATTTGGTCTGAGCCTCCAAGCTGAAGCCTGAGGGTGCTCACTCCCCTTGCATTATACAGAGAAATGCTAAACTCATGCATGCAGCACATGCAAAAAGACAAGGAAATGGTGCCCATAATTGTCACCTCAAAGAGCCTATGTAGGAAAAGTTTCAACATTTATTCCATAGGATAGAAGTTTATTTATGTGATTTTGTAAGAATAGTGGGGAGCCTGGGGCCTGTGAGAGGCCTGAGTAGAGATGCAGGGTGTTTGCGAGAAGGGCAGAATCTTGCCATGCTCGCCAGCTGGTTGCTTGCTGAGCTGCCAAGGCCCACGGACCTGCTCGGGGCTCCTGCTACAGTGAGGCCTGAGATGGTGTGGGCAGAGCTGGAGCCGTGTCCGCGAGGGCAGCGGTTGCAAGGACCAGGTCTGTCCTTGTCCTGAAGGTAGAAGGTTGTCTGCTGCGGGGGAAGAGAAGGGCCCAGAGGTGGCCAAACTGTATGTGCTTTTAGAAAGGGCCCTGAGATCTCCTGTGGGCCCTGAATGCAGTGGAGGAAGCAGAGCCCATTTGTTTAAGTCAGTAGAGCCCTGACTTGGGAGGGAGGGTTTCTGGAGCAAGAAGAACGCAGCACAGAGGAACCAGAGGTGCGCCACAGCGCAGGTGCCAGGCTGGGAGAGGCAAGAGAGCTGCACATGCAACGTCCCTGCCGGGGAATGGCGGAGAAGGGGCTTCCCTGTGTGAGGAATCATAGGAACCCTCAACTGCGCCTGGTGCAAGAGCCAGCCTTGAATGGCTGCAGTGACAGGGACACCAGCAGCCCAGAGACGGGGGCCCAGCATCTCCTATTTTCCCTATTATTCCCTCTCACACCGCACCCCTCCCCGGCCCGAACCAGACTCAGGAGAGGCCAAAGCAGTGGAGAGGTGGGGAGGGGCTTCAGCAGCAGTGACTGGACCTTCCCTCCTCCCCCCCTCCACCCACCATCAAGCCGAGCAGAGGGCAGAGAACGCGCCGAGACTGACCCTAAACTAAAGAGCAGCCTAGGGTTGAGCTTTTTCAGCCTGGAGAGTGAGCAGAAAGCTGGGAGACCTAACTGGCACCCAGGGCCGGGGAAGGGCAGTGGGCTGGATCAAGGCATCTGAAGACGCTGGTGCGGACACAGGGAGGAAGAGCAGCCGTTCCTGAGTGTGCCCTGCCACGGTCACTGCACCGGATCAGCGGAATCTCCTCCAGTTCCCCCTTCCCTCCAAGCGCCACGTCCGATAGCTTAGCAAGAACTGTCTGTGCCATCCTTGTCCCCTTGCCACTCAACACAGCCTCAATTTCCCGTCCCAACATTGCTGAAAAGCCTATTTCAGGGTCTCGACCCCTGGCCAGTCACACTCAGCCAAGGTCCCTACTTCTATTTCTTGTCACGAGGTAGGAACCGTCGGGCTTGAGCTCACGAGGTGATAGCATAGAGTGGTTTTGAGGGTTTCATTCATTCATTGATCCAGCAAGCATTACTGGGCAGCTTCCACATGCAGAGCTCTGAAGTCAATGCTGGACACAGAAGGCCCAGGAAAACGTCACTGAAGACCAGGCAGCCAGTGCAAGAGCTTGAACTTCTGGGCTGGGAACTGTCATTCCAGGCACTGTCTTCTTTCTCCTGACTGAGCATCGGGACAGCGGCTGCCCCGTGGGCTGAGTTGCTCTTATCAGTGAGTGACAGCAAGCCCAGCGCTGCAGAGACCCCGCGTGGAGATCCGGTCACCCCTGTCGGAATCAACTCACAAGAGTGTAAATGAATGTGGAATGAGCAGGGCTAATATAAGAAGTGAATCTGCCATTTTGGCCATTTTGCATCTTCATGGTGTGAGCAGATTTAAAACACAAGAACTGCTGGCAGTGAGAACGTGTCCCAAGAGGGCCCCAGGCTTCCCTGAAGGAGCACATCCCAGACTCTTCACTGGGGGAGCAGTGCAGGCTGCCAGGAGATGAGCACAGTCTTGAGACCTCTGTGCAGCTGCAGGCACCTGCTGGGCAGATGCCATGATGGGCCTCTCTGTCCATGCTCGGGGTCTCAGAGCCACAGTGCTGCAGCTGGAACAGGTTTTTGTTCCAAGCCTTTGCAGAGCCAGGCCAGTACTGAGTGCAGATGGAGATGGCACCTTCTCTCACCTCTCACATGAAGACTAGCTGTAAGAACCATGCCTGTGACCTGCACGAGACAGTGTTTGATTAATGATCAAATGTGATGCACATACCTGTTATTGGACATATGCTTGTTGTTATGGCCATCTGCTGGCCTGGCACGTGGCCCACACCAAACTCTGGTGCCAACACAGGGAGCCAAGACATTGACCAAGGATGGACAGACCTGTGCATCAGTAGGCAAAATACTGACTACTTCATGGCAGTGAACTAAGCGGGGCCTTCTTCCTTCTGCAAAATGTTCAGGAAGCTTCCCATATTGAAGGGTGTTGAGACATTGTGGGTCTTTGTGTTGAAAATTAATACACATTTTATTTATTAACTCATCACATCTAATATACTTCAATATTCTTTTATCAATGTATTACATAGTGAATTTTCTTTCCTGTGTTATGATGTAAAATGCCTAGGACAGTACCTGGCACAGGACACCTGCTCAGTGATTTATTTGCCTATTTCTGTCCTTCTCACCTCCCTCGTTCAATCCCCAACCAAAGGCAAAAACAGGGAAGATGTGGTCAGCCGGCAATACGTTGCAAAATCCTTCATTCCTCTGAGGGAAGAAGTTGACATTTCTATACACTGGAAAGTACACACAAATCTTGCAAAATTTTAAGATCAGGAAGATTGTATATTAAGAGCTGCTCACTTGGAAATGGGAGAAAAAATTTCAAAAGATATCGTTGATCTCCATGCACCTGTTCTTAAATACAGAATGGGGGAATTATTGATGATGTAGAGCATACATACTCAAAAGGGTTGACATCGTTCCCAGGAGGGAGAAGTTGATTCTTGGCAGGCAAGAAAACGTTATATAATAGTTTGTGGCCCCTGAGATGACCATAGAGAACACACAGATATACAGTATATCTGTGATGTTAAAATTTCATGGGGAAGGGGTTAGGAAAAATGTCTAAAATGTTTCCTTACTATTAATAGAGTGATAATGAAAAAGTTGAGGGACACTGATGTGGAAAAATAGCACATAGGTAACACTGAAGTGCAGACACGTTGCTAGAATGAAGTCTGCATGCGAGTGCTGCGGCCTGTCCCTCTCCTTCCAGGAATGGGTTAACCAGGACGCAAATATATCTTAGTCCCCAGACTAACCCAAGGAGGTCCTCACCTGCTGGGCCATGTGCTGGGGTAACCCAGTGAACACCACAGACAAGTGCCACCTCCAAGGAGATTGTATTACAGTTGGGTAAAGGAAAGAGAATAACGAGTGAAATATCAATTAAAAAATAGAAGGTCCTATTCTCGACAGGTGAAGTGAGACCTGAAAAACGAGAAGGAGCCAGCCATGGGCTGTGGGAGGAGGACGTCCACCTTGGCGGAGGAGGCAAGGACCACGGCAGGGGCAGAGGGCAGCCCAGTGTGGCCTGAGGACTGGGAACGGGGTGGGTGTGCCCGGTTGAACAGTGTCCCCTGGGAAGTTCACCCACTCCGAATGTGTGAATGTGACCTAGTTTGGAAATAGGGTCCCTGCTGATGCCATCAAGTTAAAAAGAGGTAGGTTAGAGTGGGCCCTAATCCAGGGCCCACTGGCGCTTTTTTAAGAAGAGGGAAATTTGGACCCAGGCACATGAGAAGCAGAAGAGGAAGGCAGACATGGCAGCGATGTCTGCCAGCCCAGGGATGCCAAGGACCGCCCGGGGCGAGCAGGAGCTGGGAGGACCCCACCCAGGAGCCTCCAGAAGGCACAGCCCTGGGACGCCTTGATCTTGAACTTCTGGCCTCCAGAACTGTGAAAGAATAGATTTCTGTCGTTTAAATCACCCCCTTTTTGGGACTTTGTGTCACTGTCAGGAAAATAGAGCAGTTAAGCTGCAGCTCAGTCAGGGCCCCGCAAGCCACGGGAAAGGGTTTTGATTTTATTGTGCACACACAGGGAGACCAGGGAAGGGTTTTTAAGTCAGGTGATCATATGATCTGATTTCTATTTTATCAAGGTCATTGGCTGCTGGGTGGCAAAGAGCTCAAGCAGAGGAAGAAAGCACATGAGGAGATGTAGCAGGCTTCTGTGTTTGTCCTGTCCCGGGGTGGCAGTAGGTGGACAGGGCTGGCCGTAGCCGTGAGCAGAGCTTGCAGGTGGGCACAGACACCCTTGCTGTGGGAGTGATGGGTGGTGGGCGTGGTCGTGGACCAGGGCGGCCAGTAAGGGGGCCTGGAGGTGGTGGGGCCGTGGACCAGGGTGGTGCAGGGGGCAGTGGGCAGGTGCGGGGACTGGGCTGGGCGTGAGGGCCTGCGGCGGGGTGAGGCACAGGCTGACTCCGGAGCGTCCGGCTCTGCATGCCGGGGAGACTGAACTGGCAGAGATGGGGTGAATCCAGGCTGCAGGAAGGAGATACAGTGTCTGCTTTCGACGTGCTGATTTTTACACATCTGTGAAAGTCTGCTTGGAGATTGTCGTCACATCTATCCCTCTCACAGTCCCATTTCCAATCGCACTATTTCCCATACCTCTTTTTTTTTTAGTTTACCAGAGAAACTTTTCTCTTTGGTCTGACTTGTTTATTTAGCGTGTATTTGCTTCTCAAGGCTAGGGAGCCTCTTTCTCTCATTCTCAGCCCAGGGGAAAACAGACGGGGAATCACAGTTATGGTCATATAAGACTGGGTGTGGAGCTTCCAGTGGGGAGAGCTGGGACTGCTGGGCTCAGAGGGTCCTCCCGGGTACGTGGGCAGATCCCTCAGTGAAGGGCCCAGCTGCAGAAGGCAGCGCCAGCCTCAGGTCCCGTCCAAACTGTCCTGGGTGCCCCAGGTGCCTGGGGTGACTGTTGCCCTCCATCTCTGCTGGGTGGCCCCACAGTCCCTCCAGGCCCTGCCTGAGGTCTGCTCATTCTCCCTTCTGTGGGCCACCAGGTCCCAGGCTGCTCTGTCAGGGATGGGGAGGGTTCAGGGTCCCACCAGCATCCTAATTCCTGCTCAGCTCTCCACAGGGATGGACGAGGTTAGTCTTTTTATCATTGTGCTTTTCAGGGTAACACATAGTTTATTTAAGTTACTCTCATAGTTTTTTATAGTTTCCTGTCTTAAGATACTTTGGAAAACTTTTCTGGAGGCTTGTTTTGAGGATATTTGAGGGGTTCCACTTGCTGTCCCCAGTACCTGCTTCTCTGAGATGTCAGCTCAGCCCCAGCGCGAGCCTTCTCTAGCAGCGCGGGCCTTCAGAGGTTGAAATGAACCGTGGTGGCTTCTGTTTCAGATATCTTCACTTCAGCTTACAGCCTGACTTAGCATAAAAGGAGTGTTCGCCATCCACGTGTGTGCACACCCTGCCCTGGGCAGCCTCACACCCCGCCACTGTCCTTGTCAAGCCAGCATTTCAGCAGAGAATATAATGACCAGGAGGACCTTGCCAGAACCCTCAATGCCTGCAAATATGTTGCAACTCTCTTGCCATAATCAATATTCTTCTCTGTAGAGGCGATAAGGAAAATTTATATTTTCTAATAAATTGATTTTCTCCAGAAACGCATTGATCACATAAAATTAAGTCAAACAAAACATGCTACATTTACAATTATTTTGAATGTCTTTGATGAATCTTCCTTTTTTAAAAAAACAAGAACATTTTTGTGCTAGAGCATTCTGTACATCGCCAGACACCAATTCCCGAGTCATGTGGCCCAACGCAGAGGTTTGAACAGGGCGATTTTCCTCTTCAGGCCCTCATGTCCCCATACAGAGAAATGTCTGGAAATGTCAGAAAATTAGGAGCCTCCTCATTTCCTGCCCTGAAAGGGCTGAGCAGACTCATTTCCAGAGACTTGGACGGGATCAGTGAACACGTACAGTCCACGGAGTGTTCCGAAGTGTTTGGCCTCGTGGCGATTACATAACCAAAACCGCTGGATCAAAACAAACAAATAAAAATATTTGTTCTGGTGTTTGTTAGAACCAATTGCACAACTCGAATTAATTGCACTGACCATACAGTCAGTTGTGAAGACCCCAAAATAAAGATAACTGGGGCCGGAGGGGAGGCGCTGATACCACAAACAAAAAAGTGCTGCTTCTTGCCTGACCTAACTTGGCCTTCGTTCTCCTAATGAGTCGTTCATCTGGACAAATGATGTTCACAATGTGCGGTGAAACTAAACAGAAGTGAAAAGATCGGTGGAGAAAGAACATCCCCATCAGTTCTACAACATCAAGAGGGGATGGGCAGTGTGAAAAATAATGAACTGGCAGGAAACTGTGTGCCTCCAGCCACCACTCCTCAACCTCGGTCAGACCGGGCATGGTTTTTGAATGACATGAGGGCTGGAAATATGAAAATGGGATATGGCAAATTGGTACCTTGTGTTTCTTCTGCTTCTGAACAGCACAGACTTTTTGCCTGTGATGGAAATCAGTATATGAAAAGAAATCAATCTGCCAATATGTTCTTGTTTTTTTCCACCAGCAAGGAGCTCAGCTTATTTTCAAAAGCCAAAGGGAACACAGGCTGCCTTTTATAATTAAGTCCCCCCAGGAAGCTGAGACTTGGGAAGTCACACTTTCTTGGAGGACAATCATAGCTACTTAGCTTGTCTGACCTTGTGATGTTGGTGGAAGCACAGCAGCTCTGATGAGATGTGCCTTCGAAGCCTGTCCTGCTGCCCACTGTGGTGAGTGACTCAGGCAGACAATCAATAGGGCCTCATGCTGTTTAGAGGAACATTCGCTTCTGCTCAGTGAGAGGGACTTCAGGGAGGACGAGTCACCAGAGATCTGGGTCACCTTCTTAAACTGTCTCCCGAGGAGCTCTGTGATTGACACCTGGCTCACCTAGACCAATACACTGCCCCACACTGATCAAGTCTTCCGAGAGTTTTGGGGCAGAGGAAAAACGAGGCTATTCTGACTCTGACTCAGTGGTTTATTACAAGAAACACGTAGCCTTAATCTATCTTCTGCCTATAATTCCCTCTCTCCCTGAGCGCCACCCCACCCTAGCCTTCCCATCTTGAAGAAAGGAAAGAAGAATTTATATCAAGCTGTGGGGTATTCTTGCCAGACCTTGTAGATTCGGTTGTTCAAAGCTCTTGGACTTGTATAAAAAAACAAACGCCATAAACAAAACCATAAAACCTCGAGCAATTTGAAATACACAGTAAATGAGTGACAATATTTATCTTATGAAAAAGACCTTTAAATAAAGGCTCAGAGGAAAAACAAAGAAAAATAATCATTTGGTATATTTCCCCAACATATTGCCTTTTTAATTGTCAGTGTATGCATTTTAACTTTGGCCAAGAAATCTGCATCTGTGCTTATTACTAAGGATTGAGCACCACCAGGAAAGTCTGTTACTATGGCAAATGCTTTTCATCAGAAGAGGACTGGAAATGAAAGGAATGCTGACAAAATGGGTGAGAAAACATGAACACAGGGAAAAATGCATTGTCCTTGGGCCTTAGTATTTTAAAGGACATGATGACAATTAAGTCAGAATCACAAATATTTAGAAAATACCTATTATGTAAAAAAACCCATTTTAGGAGTTGTAGGAGATATAAAGGCAAAAAAAAAAATAAGATCTGGTCTTAAGGACCTTCAATTGTAATTGGGGAATGCAGACATAATCACATGAGAAGTTAAAGATAAGCTCAAAACAACAGAGAGACAATTATCTTAATGCAGTACATACATGATTAACTGAGAAATAAATTATTTAGATAATAGCTGCTGTGGGATTCCAGATGAGGGAGATTTAATGGGCAATGTCTGATCAAGAACAATCTCACTGGGGAGAAGGTGTAGAAATTGAATTTTAATGGTGGGTGGTGTGGGGATAGGTCTGAGAGAAAGTATGGATTTTGGAAAAGTTAAAATGTGTATTTGGGGTCTTGGGAGGTTAGCTAAAATAGGGAACGTGTGAAGGGAAAAGGTGGGGTTCTGGATTAAAAAGGTAAATGGGTTTATATTCTGGGGTGTCCCTTTTGAAATGCTAAGGAATTTGGGTGTTATCTTACAGGAAGGGAGCAGGTGCTGGAGGCTTCTGAATGGGTTTCAGTTTCCCACTTCCTTCTAAATAATAACTGTCTAATGATGACACTTGGCTGTGTACAGCTAGAGCCAGCCCTCCCCAGCCTGACTGGCACCCCCGGTCCTGAGAGCAAAGATGTCCCCGGACATCACCAAACGTTCCTGGGAGGGGAAGAGGAGAAGTGTGCAGAATCACCTGGGGGGTGGGAACCACTGGGATAGATGATGACGGATTTCGGGGGCAAGAAAAAGAATAACCTAGTAAGGGAGTTATCTAAATACGAGAAAGGAGTTAACATACACAGGTGATTTGCTGAGTGGACAAACAAAATGTGAGATACACACACACACACACACACACACACTGGATTACTCAGCTTTAAAAAGGGAGGAGATTCTGATATATGTCACAACAGGGATGAAATTTGAAGACATTATGCTAAGTAAAATAAGCCAAACACAAAAACCCCAATACTATATAATTCCATTTATATGAAGTCCCTAGAGTAGTGAAAGTCATGGGGACGGAAAGTAGAACACGATGACTAGCAGCTGCACGGGGGAGGATGGGGAGTGACTGTTCAATGAACACAGAGTTTAGTTTGGGAAGATGGAAAAGCTCTGGAGATGGAGGATAGTGATGGTTACAAAACAATGTGAATGTATTTAATGCCACTGAACTATACACTTAAAAAGAGTTAAAATGATAAATTCTATGTTATATATATTTTACCACAATAAAAAAAAGTTATTTGCGTGTATCAGTCAGGCTGTGCTGCACTTGATACAGTCTCTGACTTAATGACTCCAGAAGGGCGTGCAGCACCACAGTGGTGACTGAGGAGGTTTGCCGAGAGTGGAGCAGCCCACTTGCACGGTGGCCCTGGGAGCGAGTGGCGCGTCTGCTCTGCATTAGTGCTCTCGGGGCCTCTCACAGTGGGGATTCGTTTCTCACCGTTGTGGAGGCTGGATGTCTGAGGTCGGGCTGCCAGCAGGGTCAGTTTCCGGTGAGGCCTTTCTTGCCTGCGTGTACCCTTGTCGCTGCGTCACACGGGGCCTTATCTCCATGCGTGCATGTTCCTGGTGTGTTTTCCACTTCTTAAAAGGACTCCAGTCTTATTGGATCTGGGCCCCACACTAAACCTCCTTAATCTCAGTTACTTCCGTAAAGATCCTATTTCCAAGCACAAGCACATTGAGGGTTAAGACTTCAGCATATGGATTTGGGGAGGACACGATTCAGTTTCTAATAGCTCCCCGATCCTCTCCTGTTTATACTGGGAAGTGGGCAAAGGCAGCCTGAGAAAAAGCTGAGAGCAGTTGCTTCCGTGTGTCCGTGAGTGAAACCAGACTTTCCTCTAGGTGAGGAGATGCCAGTCTGCAGCGATGGCACGATGAGGAAAGCAGCTGTCATCTGAGAGAGCCCGACAGCAGACTTAGACAGGAGCGATGATGAAAACTAAACGTTACTAGTAAAATGCACACGTGGCTTATAACTTTGGGAATAAATGATGACCCACACATTAGTTTACATAGCACAGAGCTTAAAGCCCATGGATATTTACAATACTCGAAATATGTAATTCCTTCAAGGGGAGCAAAATAACCCATTATTTCCCAAAGCTATTAAATAATGATAAGTGGGAGATAGCCTTGTCTTTTAAAGCACTCAGGGAGATTTCTGCACAGTGGGTGACAGATTTGAGTTAATCTCTGACCAGAGAGACTAAAGCATTTAAAATAACAATCTACACTGGTCCAGTGCTTTTCCCCATTTATTCTAAAGGCCTAATCTTGCTCTGCTTATATTCCCATGAAGCTGTGTCGAAATAAGTGGCCTTTGGCTGCTGAACATGATGAAATGCTAAATATGGCTTACACAGGATGCAATTGCCCCTACAAATAATGGCGAGAGTCTGTCCCTTGGCATGAAATTGTACTGCATCCTGGCTGGTCTCATTTTGGTCTTTCCTGCTATTGATGGAGATTCCTGGAAGTTTGATTTGACCATATTGATCGTGAGGATGGCAGAGTGAACATTTTTTTGACCAAACTAGATCAAAAGTCTAGTTCTGATGGTCAATATAGCTGTAGCTATAACCCAAATGTGCATTTAAAACTACCAGATTTCAGAAAAGAACAGTTAAGGAGAAATCATTGTATAGCAATTCTATTTATTATCTTTCTCTAAGCAAATCAAATCAGGCAGGAGAATGCCGACGTTGCAGAGTGCCCTGGCACATCTTGAGGTGGGGCTAGGCTCCTAGGGACTCTTGTCCATTCATTCATTCGTGGAACAAGCTCTGATCTCTCTACCTCGAACATTTCCTCCCCTCGTAAATAAGCCACCAAAGCTTGTGTGTGAACTTGTTGGCTCAACATCACCCACAGTCACCCTGTTTATACCAAGTGGGCTTTCTCTTATTCTGTCTCCAGTGCTCCGGGCTCAGGTGTCTTTCTCATGGGCAACCTCTTTACACCTGTCCCCCTTCACTGCTCACGTTCCCCACCTCTTACTCACTAATCCCGGGAACATCCTCTTCCTTCCCATCTACATGGAAACTGGGTTCTTGGAATGGAAGAGCCGTGTCTCTAGTCTGTCACCTACAGAAAAACAAACACTAGACTTGCACTGTGCCTGACACATGTGTCCCTGTTAATGGCCTGTCCTTTTGTGCTCCTTAACTCTGATGCTGGGAACACATCATCAATGAAGTTACAGAATTTCTTGGAAAAACCTCTTGGCATTGCATTGTAAGTGCAAAATAACAGCTTTAGCTTATTCTCTCTCTCTTTTCCTAACAAATCGAGTCTCGATTAGCTAAAAAGTTCTGCGTTAGCAATTAGATCATTTGTACTTTATGTCCTGGGGTTAAAATGACAGCAACTCTGTTAGAAGCCTATGAGCATGTATTATGGCGTCATTAACAACATTCTCCTGGTGCATTTCCTGTGGTCTTGGATATTAAAAATACATAAGGCCTGTGAATCACTCAAGTTCTATATCTGTGCTAGACCTCTGGTTTAAATCCACCAGGATGTTAACTCCTTAAACTTTTTATAGAATGGTGCTTTTCATTGTGAGTGTGTCAGTGGGTCGGAAGTTGTTGCCGTCAAACCCTCAGGACTAAGAGCTCCATGCACGGCAGCCCACGTGATTCACGTGGTCAAGTGGGCACATTTCAGAGAACATGTTGAAGAGTCAATTGAGCCTTCTTCCTACAGAGGAGCCTCCTGCTTATTTATGTTCTCCCTCTCTTACCTCAAATTTGCTTGACAAAGGGGATGGTATCCTCATGCCAAAATAGAAATGGCAGGCGCTGAAGGCAGTGTTGTCAAAAAATTTTTGAGGGTAATCACATGGTTTTGGAAACTGGGCTTCAAGGTAGTACCAGCCCCCAACCAGCAGCTCACTTCCGCCCGGGTGCCACCACTGTGCCACCACCATGCCAGGATCTGGGGGAGAGCAGAGCAGAAGCCAGACAGGGACCTTGCAAGCTCATAGTATAGCAGAGAACTTAGAGATTAAATAAGCAATGCACAAAGTGATAAATGTAACTAAGGAGTAAACATTGCAGTGGGAATGTATCACCGAGGTCCCTAATAGACGTAGGGTGAACGGAGTGAGCCGGGAGGGTGCTGGGGAGCTGGCGGGGCAGAGGGAAGAGCAGCACGTATAATGCCTCGGATCTGAAATGGTGTGA
Organism: Propithecus coquereli; assembly: GCF_000956105.1. NCBI lineage: Eukaryota > Metazoa > Chordata > Mammalia > Primates > Indriidae > Propithecus > Propithecus coquereli. The sequence goes on along the minus strand of NW_012136636.1, from coordinate 6,263,790 downwards.
GGCTCAGTTTCAAGACAGTTTTAAAAATACGGTATGGCTTAAAGCATACATAGGAATAAAAAAAAGTGACATGAAATCACAGAGTAGAAAAATTAGGCCCAAGACCTTGAAAGAATTTATAAACCAGACTAAGAATGTTGGATTTTAATCCCATCAGGAAGCTACTGCAGAGTTCTAAGTCAGTCATACTTGTATTTCAGTAAAGGTGACTACAGTCTGGAAAGTTGATTGGAGGAGACAGCGTGAGCTTAGGCAGACCAGTGCGGCTGCAGTGGGTGATGATGGTGTGGTCTAGCCTGGGACAGAGAAGCTGACTAAGGGACGTGGACTTGTGTGCCTGTGCTGTGTGTGCAGTGGAGGGTGTGGCCATGGATTTCCAGTGGTCCAATATACCAGGTTGTGACATATTCTCTAGCATCATTCAATATCTTCAGCACAGGCACAGATAGAATGGAAATTTTGATTCATCCCCCCTCCCCGAATAATTTTCTAGGCAGATTTGGTGGATGGAAACTGGGGTAGGGTAGGGAATTTAGGTCACTTTTGTGGCAGAGCAGTTCCAGGCGCTAACAAGAAGAAAGGGAAGTGGAGACGGCAGTAAAGAAACGAGCAGTCGCGATGCCGGTGGTTTGTCTGCACAGACGTGGATTCCTTCAGGCTGCGGGCAAGATTAGTTGGTAGGAGGACTTGGACTCAGTTAGAAAAATCTTTAGTCAATGAGCGGGATTGATTAGGAAAATGGCAGGAAGCAAGCCTTATAGTTTGGGGGTGTTGCCATGGTTACTATGAGCCAAGCACTATTCTGGGAGCTGCAGACACAGCTCAGCATAAGGCAGACAGTGGATGTCCCACTTGCACGGAGCTTCCATTCTGGTGGGGAGAGATGGACAGTGCTCACCATGCAAGCAAATGAGTGGAACGGCAGAAAGTAGTAGGACTTATGCAGAGAATTTAAAATATGGTGACGTGATGGCAAGTGACTGAGAGGTACCATTTAAGCTGAGCTCTAAATGACAAGATGGATTTGCCTTGTTGAGTTTTGCGTTGCCTGAACTGGTGCAAGGCTCTCGCACAGAGACATGATCAGATCCTTGCAGGCCTAGCTGTCTTCTCAAACAGCAAGGAGCTTGGCTTTCTGGAGAGAGACTCTCTCCAGCGTAAGGACTTCCCTGACAAGGATTGCCCCTTGTCGGCCCAGAGTCATCCAGGGACAGATGGTCTCTGCTGCCAGGCTGGATCTCAGTGTTTGAGTGGAAGAGAGGGAATGGTGGCCAACCCTCTTCGTATCATTCTTCCTCCGCTAAAATGGGATAGAGTAATAGGCTTGGGATAAAACCGGCAATGGCAATCTGCCTTTGTGCGCAGACTTAAAACCACTCACAAATATTTAAAAAGACCCTTTCTGGAAGGTAAAAAAAAAAATAGTGGAAATGCAAATTTCATTTATCATCCTCTTTAGAGTTATCTTTCTAAAAAATAAATATACCATTGTCACACTCCTAGGGAGTCTAGGACCAAGTCCCGACCCCACGGCATAGCAGCTCAAAGCCTCCAGGCTGGTCCCAGCCGTCTTTCCAGCCACTTCTCCCTACGCACCTAAACCCCAGGCAGCCCAAATGCTTGTCAGTGCTCAAGCAGCCACAATCCATGGTTCAAGAAATCTGTCCCCATGCCCAGAGAACACCCTTCCCTTCTCTGTATGGTGAAAGGAACTCATCTTTCAAAATTAACTCTAACATCCTCTCTGTAGCCCCCTGAGATCTTCCAGCATTAGTGCTTACTCACTAATCTTCTCTGCATGCACAAGCCTGCCTTCTGAGGTGTGTTATGCTATAGTGGGCAGAGATCACTCTTAGAGTGCACTATGTGAAACTGACTCTTTCGTAGATCAAAAGTCAGATAACAGCAATGTCATATAGTTTAACATGATGGTTTTCCCCATTGTATATTCTTTGTTTTTAATGGAAATAGAATCCCTAATTTTTTATCTGGGCCAGTGGCTGCCCGTTGGAAAGATTATACTTGGTGTGTGTAGTCCACAGAATAAGTTTTGGCCAATGAGATAGAAGCAGATGTGTTGACTAACAGCTTCTAGGAACCTTACTTGAAAGACAGCTTGTGCACGCCTTTTAGTATTTTTTCATAGTTCTCCCTCCATCCTGCTGCCTGGAATGCACTTGTGATCACTGGAGCTCTGGCAACTCTTTTGGAACATGGAGATAAGGGGATGCACCCTAGAGATTGTGGGGTGAACTGGAAGTAGTGTGAGTCCCTAAGGTCTTTGGTGGCAATAGGGAATTTTTATTTTAATAAGCCACTATTGGAACCTACTCCTAACTGATACATGATGAATTTTAATTATTTTCTTGTATCTTTGCTGTCTCACTAGACTGTGACTTCCTCAATGGCAGGGGTTATATTTCTAAATCTTTGTGCCCTCTAGAATCAGACAGCAAGCACCAGGCATGGCATATGCTATATGCTCAATATTGTTTGTAAAGTAAAATATTTCAGCGTTGTTTTTTTTTTGTTTTTTTTTTTTTTGAGACAGAGTCTCACTCTGTTGCCCAGAGTAGAGTGCCGTGGCGTCAACCTAGCTCACAGCAACCTCAAACTCCTGGGCTCGAGCAATCCTACTGTCTCAGCCTCCCGAGTAGCTGGGACTACAGACATGCACCACCATGCCCGGCTAATGTTTTTTTTTTTTTTTTCTGTATAGATTTTTAGTTGTCCAAATAATTTCTTTCTATTTTTAGTAGAGACGGGGTCTAGCTCTTGCTCAGGCTGGTCTCGAACTCCTGACCTTGAGCGATCCACCCGCCTCGAGCCTCCCAGAGTGCTGGGAATACAGGCGTGAGCCACTGCGCCGGGCCTTCATCGTTGTTTTGAACAAGGTGATTCAAGTATAGATTATGTGAATGAAAGGCAATATTTAAATAGTATCAAAAATGAAGACAAATAGACTCTCTGAAAGAACACCAGTAAATGAATGGGAAGATACCTCAAAATACAACCTGTAAGCATTTTCACACAAGACAATATCGATGCATATTAAAGGGTGACAGTACGTGTTGTATTTTGGTAAGAAAACTCACCTAAGGCACTTACTCTGAGACTCAAAGGATTGAGGCCAGTGAAAAATAAACTAAGTAAATGGTCAATAAACCCTTTTGAAGAAAGACAGAGAAAAAAACAGAATAATAGTTGGCAATTCATGAAACTTCCTCCAATAATTGACTCTGATGGGGCTTAAACCTAAGTAAAATCCGCAGACTTACCTTCCATGGAAATCAATAATGTCTGAATTTATGTAACTCCAGCAACCACCCTGTCCAAAATCGAAAAGGTTAGAGACTCTAAATCTTCCCTTTGTAAATTATGGCTTTATGTTTAACTGCCAGGAACATTATAAACTCCGCAAATAACAGACTATAAAATTATTGTAAATCAAAACCCAAGCATACAGCTCCTCAATAACCATATATTATCAGATATCGCAGGCTGCACCCAATTCAATGCAGTCCACTAGGCTGGGGCTTGGTAATGAAATTATAGCAACCCCATTTTCACTCGGTGTGAAAAGTTTATTAGTACAACAAAACTATCAAAATAATGAATTTATAAAGCTAAACAAACCATTAGGGTAAAGGAGCCCTAGTGAATATTAGGGTCAATGTCTAAATCAATAATATTGTACATAACTAGTGACAAGTCACATGCACAGTAGAGGACGAGTTTTACTGCTACAAATGAAATCACTGACAATGAAATATAATTTAGTATCACGAAAGACATGTGGCAGCCAAAGTGGATCTATTTCCATTCCTCCGATCAAGGGAGAAGCAGGAGCCCAATCGTTACTCCTGTCCCTGGAAAACAATTTGCTCAAGAAAATACGTTTTTGCTACCTACACACTCTCTTGATGGAGACAAGAGAAGTGAGATTCTAATCTTGCTGACCTTGGGCAAATCACTGGGCTAGTGTTTTCCTATGTAAAATGGGGGAATGATGATTTTAGAGGAGTGGGAGTTCAATGAGCTGTGAAATGTTTGGGAGGCTGTGTAACCTCACTTGGCCGGGAGGCCTGGGTGAGATTTGGAATCGTAGAGAGAGGGCTTGCAGCTCAAGAAAAGTCTGGTGGAATAGGCACCTGGTTTTAGAGAATGGGGAAAGAACCATCTTGGCCGAGTGACAGGTTTAAGCTGCAGGGCAGTAGAGTCTAACATTGAAATGAGAGGATGGGCCAGTGCCTCGGATCTCTCTCGGGCACTGCTGTGAATGTCTGTCCTTTCTTCCTGCTCCTTCGGCAAACTTCTCTGCACAGTCTTCAAGTAGCTTTGTAAAGCTGTCAACCAGTAGCACTTCATGTGGGACCCACATCATGTATATTGGTTTCGGAGAGCTGCTGTAACAAATAACCACAACCTAGGTGGCTTAGAACAACAGAAATGCATTTTTTTTTTTTTTTTTTTCTAACATTA